>NW_026859628.1:0-189446 GCF_026571515.1 Ruditapes philippinarum
GTAAATTTGTAAAAAATTATGCGAATATTAAGCTTTAAACTGTTAAATTCTCACCTGAGACGAAATGTTTTCCGCATACTCGATCTTGACCTGGTGGGGTTCCAGTTTTTTCTGTTAATGGCAGCAAGCCACTTTTTCCTTCGTTCTGGATTGTTTTCACCAGGAATTCTGTGCCATGAAACTGACGAGCCTTTCTGCCATCTATTTGTGCAACCAACTACTACACAAGATTGAACCATTGCTTTTATTTTGTTGTTTTTTTCTACGAAATATTAACGGACGTGATGCTGTGTTTACCGATATGGCGGATATTGATTTTTTGCCCACCAGCCTGTATTTACATTCGTTTAGCAGGTGCGCGTGACGTCACGGCGATCTCTTCTAAATTAACCTTTCTAGCCTGCTGAATCTCAGTAAGGGCTTATCAGCTAGTAAATCACTATTAACCGTATGTCTCCCATTAACACGTCCACTGAGTATTATTAAATGGCCCTCTGTATTCTTATCTAATGGCCCTAACATTGAAGGATCAAATTTCTGTAGAAATTTATCAATGTTTTTTTTCTCTCCTTTCTTTTTTAACCGGGTCTGCAGCTTAATTTAATTGTGAATCTTAGCAATTATTTGTACTTTATAACACACGATATAATTTATAATAAATAAAGTTCAATAGTTAAAGGTCAATGTCACATTTATATCTTGAAGGTTCATGTTATCACATTTAGAGATTACAGGTACAATAATACAAAGAACAATAAGAAGCAATTTGTTACTTTCATTCTCTTTTCTTTTCATAAAACCTGCATGCTTGAAACCTTTTCAGGGGCATTCGTCACTTGGGTGACAGCTGTTGTTATTTCTTAAGGTATCAGTTTCAAATATATATTTCTTATCATCATCCACATTATGTGATAAGGTGCAAAACATTAAAACCACAGTATTTCCAGAACTATATACCCTTGAACACATAATTTCCTTAAAATAATTTTATATTTTACTCTAACATCTTCATTTCATATTAAAGGATTGACATATAACTTCAAACATATTTTCAATATCATCAACTACATCATATTTGACAATGTTTTTAACACCAACTTTATCATATTTATCTCTCCATGAAATTATTTTTTCTCTTATTTTTTTTTTACTTTTTACTTACTTTTTAATTTATGTTCCTTATCATGTGTGATAAGATTCATAACTGTAGCATGAATATTTCCAGAAGTTCCCCCCCCTTTGAACTTTTTCAATTAATTCTAAAATTCAATTCAATTCAATATATTTATTGCATAAAACATGTGACATATTTATAGCAAACAAAATATATGAAATACAATGGAAATGTATGGGTTTTACCTATGTTTAAAGAAAAAATATTAACACAGTTTTCTGAAGAGCTTATTACATGAAAGAATGTTCTCTATATCCTCCACCTTTAAACTATACATTCTTGAAACATGATAGGATCATAAAACATTCAATGGTGCTTCTATCAGTGATACAGTGACAAGCCGTGTAATTACAATTAAATGCTCATCACTGACCAGAGATAGTAATTTTTTTTTTTTTTTTTTTTTGGGGGGGGGGGACTGGAAATCTTGGGTAAATGCGTAGGACTGGATAGATTATGGCGTGAGTTCACCCTTATCAATGGATCTTACTGGTTTATCAGTTAGACAGATTCAAGCGTTTGATTATAAATAGGCGGGGCTATTTCCTTACTGTTTTTTAATTCTATAACACCTTTATACTATGCTATTACAGAGGGTTACAGGGTCTGTTCATTTTATCAATACATTTCATTAAAGAAAGGATAGATTAAAATACTTTAAGCAAAGGCCAATATTCAGTGAAAAATGTGTAGAATATATGTATTATATTATATGAATGAAATAATTGAGCTATGACAAATTTCTTATGAGAGTTATTTTCTTCTATTTATCTTATTTACATTTACATTTTACGCTTTTGATGAACATTTAAACAGAATCTGATTTAACAATATTGACAAAAGGGTTTTTTCAATTCCAAACTGTATTCTTTTATTTCATTGATCAATAAGATAAATTATGACAGTAAAACTAAGTTGTATCATAAAACAATTTAATGTTGTTTCAATATTTGTTTTCAGATATGTGAAACAAACAACACAAAACAACAGACGTGATAGACGAAATCAACTAGATATCACACAGTACCTGGATTTTAGAATTTGAACGACAATTTTATTAAATGTCTGACAAACGTCATTTCATTATGCTTTGCTTATTTATTTATTTTTGTTGTTTTATTTCTATCAATTAACAAATATATCTTGAACAATAGATTACACATGTATTGTACTATGTACGAATTAAAAATAAAATATTAGAGAGGACCGAATTTTCATTTTTTTCTTAACGCTAAAAAGAAGATAATACATGATTTAATAGAGCATGTTTGAGTTCTTTTCAATAAATACAGATTTGTTTTCATCTATTGAAACTAGTATGAAAATAAATATTTCGCGACAAGTGAAATATCATAACTTTCATGCCACAATTTGAAAATTAATCCTGTATTAAAGTTTATAGAATAAAGAACTTGAATTTTATGTTTATTGTTTACATTTTTCTTTTGCTTGCATTAAAGTTTGACTACACTATAATTATGTGATTTGGCTGACTAAAAAGAATATAATCCGACAAGACACCAATGACAATATGGAAATAATTTCACTGCAATGAAAAAAAAAAAAGAATTAAACGAAACCATTCATATCTATGTAATAAATATTTTTTTCAATATTTCTGAATTTATATAAAGGATATTCAAGAATATAATGAAAAGAGAATATGAAGTCTTATCTGTAATTACATGTTTTATTTCATCGAGTGATATGGAAAAAAATATTTCACCAGTTGTTGTAGACACATGTTAGATAATTATAATAATTCGATAATAATCAATTTCTGGAAAAATAATGAATTAGCTGTTTATTATAGTTTTTTATGTTTTAAAATGATTAAAGCGATAACATTTCTTTATTTATTTATTTATTTCAATATGTATATTGACAAAAGTAGTTACAACACCAGTGATAAGTACGTACGGAAAATATGTTACATTGTAGTAAAAGTAAACTATAGTAAAATATTTAAAATAAAAATACGCATTTCATTTCATCAATTCTTCTTAATATTTCTTCGAAAATGTATAATAAATAAAACATATATTTAACATTACATTTATACATAAGAATTAAGTACAACATATGCTTATCGATTTTTTAAAAGCTTTATATTTTACTTAAATGATCAAACGTGTACGATTAGTTATTTAATAAATATATTTATTTTCTTAACAGTAATAACAGTAAGATGAATAATTTACAAATAAATGTAATATGTTATATAGCCCATTATTATATTTTATTGTATGCAAACTAATATTGGATGTATTTTCTCTCTCTACTCTATATTCTCAAAAACAATATGAAAAAAATGAATCTAAAAATGATCAGACATTTGTGCTATTTTTTAACCCTATTTCTATTTCATATTTAAAAAAAATATATTGACCGTCTACAATTAAAAGGTTTTTGTTATCTGCGTAAATTACTGTTATATTAACCCATTTAAAAGTAAGATGTGTGTTTTCAACAAATAACTCCGAACAACCACTTAGAAAATAAACCCATTTAAAATGATAGTGGTATATCATATATACGCAGTACGAACAGGTACAATGCGTTTCGTCTGAGGTTTAAAAGAGAGGGGAATTGTTCCCCTATGTCGTCAGCTCTCTATGCATGTAAATTTGTTGCTGAAAAAGCGCCTTGAGGTCGACCCCCGGAAAAAGGACATCTGGAATTTCCTTTTTTATTCTGGAACGCATTTTATCTGATGTCTTCAATAGTAGCATTGGTCTATTCCAGGGGGAGATAACTTCTCCAATATTTTTCTCCCTGTTCTTGCATGATATCGAATTACACCTGCAAGAAGATATTGACGTTGGTCTTAATATCGACCAAATATCAATTTATTTATTGTTGTCTGCTGACGATGCCGCCATCATTTCAGGATCTAGGTCTGGTTTGCAGAAGTCACTTGACAGTTTATTGTCCTATTGTAATCGTTGGAATTGACGGTAAATGTTGAAAAGACAAAAATAATTGTATTCATAAAAGGTGGTAGACTTGGTAATATGGATAAGTGGTTTTATAATAATCAAGAAGTCGAGGTAGTAAATTCATTTAACTACTTAGGTGTGGTATTCACGAGTGGTGGGTCATTCATGCAAGCTACAAAGACGTTAGCCGGGAAAGGGCTCAGATCATTATATTCATTGTTACAATTGTTACGTGACTACAAAGTACCAGTTAACATTATGTTTAATCTCTTTGACGCCTATGTTTTATCAATTTTAAATTATGGCTGTGAAGTATGGGGGTTTATGAATGCAGAAGTTTTGGAACGAGTACATAAAAAATTTTGTAGGTTTATTTTAAATGTTAAACAGTCGACAAATACTTTGGCATTATATGCAGAATTGGGGAGATTTCCTCTTTACATTGAAAGGCATATTCGTATGATTAAATATTTTCTTAAGTTAAATACAAGTAAAAAAGATAATTGTATATTGAGAACAATATTGTGTAGACAGATATATGATGTTGATGTGGTAAATTGTTCAACAAACTGGGCTTCAAAAGTTAAAAACATTCTTCAGTCAGCAGGATTTAATGAAGTCTGGTTATATCCCGATTCTGTTAATATAAAACTATTTGTACCTATTTTTAGGAATAGATTACGGGATATTTATATAAGTTGTTGGAATGATGGTATTCAATCTTCATCATTGTTAGATGTATATAGGGAATATAAGATCACATTTGAACAATCATTATATATAAAATATATTGAAAATGTAAAATATAGAAATGTTTTAGCAAAAATAAGACTCTCCTCACACAAACTTAATATCGAGTTAGGAAGACATAATAATGTACCAAGGAATGAACGAAAGTGCACTTTATGTTATATGAATGATATAGAAGATGAATTTCACTTTATCCTTAAATGTCCGATATATTCTGAGTTAAGAAAGCAATACATTCCAAGATACTATTATTGCAACACAAGTATGTTTAAATTCATTTCATTAATGCAAACTGGTCGCAAGAAAGAATTGAAAAATTTAGCTATATTCTGTGATAAAGCTTTTAAATTGAGGGATAGTTTGTTATAATATACTGACATGTAAGCTTTACTTTCTTTCTCGGTTTTTTCTGTTGTTTAAAAAAATGAAAAAAGTATCATTGTAACTGTTAAATGTGCATTGTATATCCATCATGTAGATTTGTAAAGTTATATGTGAATATGAAATTGTACATATATACATATATTTTTTATTTATTTATTAATATTTGTATCTTCTCAAATTAACTATATTTGTTTTTCAACACATAACCAAATATAAATACCATGATAAAATGTTTTGACAAAACTAATCCTTATAATTAAGTCAAGTGTTAGTTGTTTTGGGTATTGGTCTGTTTTGTGTGGGTTTTTCTTTTCTTTTCTTTATATATATAAAAAAAACGTACAAAATCCGTAAATGTATTCATTTTTCAAATAGAAATGAATTCTATTAATATTGATCATGAATTATTAAGGGGAAGTAAATGTTAAAATACTGGTTATGTAAAGTTACCTAAGTTACCCCCCTTCATTTGTCACAGTTTGCTTTTTGTATTCACATAAAAGAAAATGTATTGTAGCTTAAATTGATAATGGTTGGTAAAGATAGGCCAATTCTTGTGTATTATATACATGTATTCATATGCTTTTTAAGTAATTTCGTATCTCAAATTAAACATTCTCATATCACATAAACCATTATTTTGTAATTATATATATTCATGTCATGTGTCATTTATGTATTATATGTTGTATTTGTATATTTAATATGGTGATGAGCTTTTTATGCTTAAACCAAGTAATACAGTTTCTGTTCTGTTCTGTGATATCTAGTTGATTTCGTCCATCACGTCTGTTGTTTTGTGTTGTTGTGAAAACAAATATTGAAACAACATTTAATTATTTCATAATTAAACTTAGTTTTAACCTTTATCATTTATTTTATTGATCACAAGCATTTAAATGAAATAAAGATACAGTTTGTAATTATAAAAGCCCTTTTGTCAATATTGTCATAATCAGATTCCTTAAATATGTGTTCATGAAAAGCGTAAAATGTAAAGGTTAAAAAAGATTAATAGAAGAAAACAACTCTCATAAAAAATTTGTCATAGCTCTTTTTTTTCATTCATATAATAATAATTCATGTCATCTACACATTTTATTGTACACTGGCCTTTGCTTATAATATGTTTTATCTATCTTTTCTTCAATGAAATGAATCGATAAAATAAACAGATCCTGTAGCCCTCTCTAATAGCATAATATAAAGGTGTTATAAAATTAAAACAGTAAGAAAATAGCCCCGCCTATGTATAATCAAACGCTTGAATATGTCTAGATGATGAACCAGTAAGATCTATTATATAGGATAACAAGAAAAGCATTGATGCAAAGCATCCAAGGGCGTCCAAGCAAGAAATTCAGCAAGTGAAGATGAACTAGTAGACATGATGATGATGACAAGATATTCAAAAAGTTTTTTGTCAGAAATCCAGAAACGGACACATACGTATAAGGTCGCTGTCTAAGTATAATCATAGGAGATCATGTACAACAGATGTGATTTTTAAAACATACCGAACCTGCAACAGCGTTAGGTTATGTTATCGCACGAATACCTAGCGACACTTTTGACCTGTTAGCGTCTATGTATATCAAATACCAAAGGTATTTGCTACATGTGCTATGCAGCACAATTATGATTGAATAAAGAAGAAAAATAAATTAACTATATTAATATTAGCTTGCATTAAGCCATTTCATTCACCAACACAAAATCAGTTGCTTTCTGTTTATCTCCAATAACTTTTTTAATTTATAATTTAAGCCTCTGTAATTTTTGATGAATAATGTGTCGGTCCTTTCTTTACATTTTCAAAACAAAGTATGCAATAATCGAAAAATTATGAAATAAAAAATAAAATGCACCCGCTCTGACGTGTGTTTACGCTAATTAATCCGCCATTATTCCGTATCGCATGATTTCACCTCGCTTAAAGATACATTATGCGTTACGTGAAAAACATACGTACATGAAATCGCTGACTATATAATATAAACATACCAATAATGATAACATTTTGCTGCTTTTCTTTTCTTCAAAATACAAATGGCGATACATAAAACGGAACCAATTAGTACGCCTGAAATAATCACTGCCGCTTAAACTCCTCTTTTATCATATTATTTGTCGCAATCAAATTCTAGAATATAAATTTATAATTTAAGTTTTAGTAGTAACACAATACATTTAAATTGATTTTGGTCTTGTAATTATCATCTGGGCACGTATACACTTTGAAAGTTTTGATAAGCAATTAACTTTGTTCTTGAATATTCGACCAAACATATATGATAGAACGTTTCAAATACATTACCTGTTTCTATGTTAACATCAAATTTAGTTGCTAAAACTACGTGTTCAGATCCTCCTTTCAAATTAAGAGAAAATATCAGTATTTTGTCCTGGTTTCCGTTATATGTGCTGTATAGAAAGTACTGTTGACCTTATATTTACCGTCGATCTCACTCACATTGAGCAGATTTCTCCATGCTTTTGTACCCATTATCAAGGTTTGTATAATAAAATATTGTTGAATTCCTCCATTGAAGTCTTTTTTGCCACACAAATTTCAGTATGTTATTTTCAGACAGGAACTGTAATAATTTAGGTGGCAATGGTGGGCCTGAACATTTGAAATATATCTCCGGTCTTGACATTAATAAAGACAAATATATAAACAAATCTGACCAAGTATATTTGAGAATAAAATAAATTGTCACAAAACACCGATGTATATGATATTTAATTTCATGTGACTCCGACACTATGAAGTTCAGCATTAAGATTAAGGCCTCAAAAGGTGCCCATTCTTCATTATTTGAGGTAAACTGGCGTTTTAAACATATAACAATTATTTGTTTGAATGTTTAAATCATCAATTTGAAAATAATATCTACAAGAAGTGCTGCTTTTAAATCAATTAATTAAAGGATAATAACATTTCAGCTTTTTGGGAATTGGACGAGAGCCATATAGTGTCACCCTCATTTTCATAGCTCATAATTGCAAAATTCTTTGTCGCAATGCGGATATAAAACTTGACTGCGATTCATTGACCTAATATTCACAAGGGTTGTAAATAACAAGATTAAAATCTTGACATAAAGCAATAATATCTATTAGTATTTCAAGAGCTTGTACAATAAACAATGTTTTATAGTCTAAATAAAGTCTATCGTGATAGGCCTTCTTAAAGCCTATAAATAATTTGGCTTGGACACGGGAAATCTTATTACGACAACTAGAAATGGTTTATAAAGTCTCTGCTTCAGTAAAAATGAATTTTTAAGATAACATTACACCCAGCTTCCGAATTGCAGATGACATGTTATTTTTATCAGTATAATTGCGAGTAAAGATAACCGGTTGCGCATCTCACTGAATAAAAAAATGTAAAATGGTCTTACATGTGGTAGGTTTAACCGTAAATTTAAATACCTCTAGTGTCAGACAATGTGTTTTAATATATACGAAGACGACGCTAAGATCATCAGCTTGTTATTGGTGTAAAAAAATTTAAAATCGAACATTAACTCGCCCAAAACTAGTTGTTAAAAAACGGCTAAATTTGATAAACTTAGATATTTTAAAAACATTTTGAGTGAAAAAATATTTCATTAGTGAAAACAAAAATATAAAAATGAGTGAGCGTGGTCATGTCCATGTATGCTATACACGCGCCAACTGCCTGTGCTTCAAGTCTGTAAGAAAACACTTTTGAAGAATAATCGAACAACTGTATCTGACTTAAACGACGATAAAGTGGAAAGTTCACTAAATGCAGTAAATGTAATGTTTTTTTTCTAATGTCAGACATTATTTAGAATATTCAAACAGCTAGAAGTTTCGTAAAAAACAAAAATAAAAGAACCGTGCTACACAATCAACAGTTACTTCTTCCTGAAAATATGGCAAGCCATTATACAGAGCGTAAATGAATGTCACTTTCCTAGTCCCAATAAACTTATGTGGATTTGGCAGAACTATTTTGCTTTTATAACTTCAAACAGTGTAAATTATCCAGGCAGTTGTTTTTCTACCAAGCACTGAGAAAAGTCGTGCGCACTGTTCGTGTTAATATATAGGAAGCAAGATATAAAATTATCCTAAGAAGAATTTTCACTATAGTAACAGTGCAAATACGCTACAGTTCTCGTAAAAGCTTTAACAGACGGTAAAACACCAATTAAAACAAAGATGTACTAGCAAATCTTAATGGTGAAGGCTTCTGTTTCTTGAATTCGTAAACCTTAAGACTAGTTGTAATAGATAGGACATGATCTATTTTGAAAATCTTGTCGTACAGACCTCATGCAATGACAAGTAACAGATATCCAAATTATCTCATGAAAATGAGTGCAATGAATGAAATTTCAGAACAATTAGGGCTAAAAGGCAAATATAGTAGGATAAGATGGGGTAAAAATGATGTTGATAAACTCTTCAGGAGACCCAAAGTTGTTGTATGTTTGAATCCCATATTATTAAGTAAATTGATTATGTCACGGTATTGAACTATTCTTTCATCAGGGGAGGTAGTTTGTAGAAGGCCGAATAGCTCAGTCAGTAGAGCCGAAGTACCGTGTTCCGACGGCCCCAGGTGTGAGTCTCGGTCAGGCTGCAAATTTAACTTTTTAAAATAAAAATGGAGGTGTTTCAATCATTACTCATGGAAAAAAAATAATTAAGTGGACAAAGTATGTTAGGGATCAATAATTGGGAAGGAATATTTCTTTAGGTCAACCTCAGATTGTTCCTTCTATGCAGAACTAACGTCTGAATGCATTTGCTTAAAAAAATTGTACATCTTATCTCTAATAAGAGTTGTACAACTTAATCCTACCGTCTATTGAGGCATTAAGAAACAATAGTTCCGGTTCATCATCTCGAACTGTTTTACATTTTAAATCTTGAGAGGATTAACGTTAAATGGCGCCAACAGTTTCTATAGAGAATGTAAAATCTCGCTACTTTATCTATAAAAATACAGAAGGGAGACACAATACTTGTGCAAAAGGTAGGACACAGTATATCACAGCTGCATAAATTCAGGCGAAAGGTAACAGTGACTTATTATAAAACTGCTCTACGTATCGTCGTTTAAAACTCTATACACTTTCAATTATCAGTAGTAACATTAATAACGTATATACACCTAAAGGCACTAATAACCCGACACTTACATTTGTCTGTATAAATAGGTTATTTGTGAACTGTTTTGGTTCAAATTTGGACATACAAAATACAACACATCATACATTCTACATATAATTATATTTACAGTTCCTCGATAAGAAAATAAAGAAAATAACAAAACAAATAGTCTGCTGAAAATCAAAAATCACAGAATGACTGTAAAAATTGTACCAAAATGAACAGTCTCTGAATCCCACTTAATATGTACGTTAACCAGTTAGTATGTCTTCCCAATTGGTAATAAAGACCTAAACACCTCTTCCTCGCAGTTCTCTATTCCTTAACAAGAATTTGCTCGAATTCCAGCAAATTGCGGGGGCTTCCTGTTGCTTTCTCACACGCCTGTTTAATTCAGCCGACAAGTGTGATGTTTAACTCTGGTTACGTAGGATGCATGTGTTGCTGGAACTCAAGGAAGCCCTTATTCAGGAATGGAGAACTATTCCCAAAGCCTTCATGAGAATCTAACATTTTAATCGTAAAACAGATGTTTACACTTTGTTATAGCCATGGGAGGACACACAAAGTATTAGAACTAGTTAACATACAGATTAAGTGGGATTAGGAGACTTTTCAATTTGTTTGATTTTACAGCAATTCTGTGATTTTTCATCTTGCAGTCGCACTATTGTTTTGTTATAATCCTTATTTTTATCTCAATGAAATGTAAAGAGAATTGTTCGAAATAAATATGATATGTTGAAATTGGTATGTTCAAATGTTGAACAAAAAAATCCGTTCATATATAACCAATTTATACTGAAAAATGTCGGGTTATTAGTGCCTCTGAGAGTATGACATAATCATTTTCGAATAAAATAATATATCGACACAGAAAAAAAAGTATTTCGTTTAAGAAGAATGCACCCACCGTTATACATGACTCACATTTAATGAAGAATATATGCAATTTTATTTTCTACAGTTTTATTTGATAACACAATACCCAAACTTGCCTTTAAAGCAATCAAAATAGAAAAAAATATAAACAATAGAAATCAAGTGTCACCAATAAGGCGTGATTTGGTATTTTTATTTTTTTTATTCTTTTTGCCAGGAATTTGAAACACTCACAGTGCTTGTTTACCGCGAATGTAAGGAACCCTACACATGAAAATATTTAGGACTTCATGTCTATATTGATGTTTGTTAATAAAATAGAATTTGATTATCTTCTGCTATCACATGAACAAACGCCTGCGTTGTATCAAGAACATTTGTGATTTAAATGAATAATTTTCGAAATTTTCTGCCCTGGTATCATTAAGCGTGAGAGAAATGACATTTTCATGTTGTCTGACATCTTTTCCATAAAATGTTGTCTTTACAGAATCATTCGTGATAGGAAGCATATCACTAGAAATAGACTGACCATCGTATCTGGTAATTTCTTTAGTGTCAAGTATAGGAGTGTTGTTATTTGGGGTTTCAATCTTCATTGCATCTCCTGTTGAACCAGAAAATTGAAGAGCATCTTTAAGCATATATATACGATATATATCAAAGTTTATATACAGATTGTCTTAACATTTGGTGATATAGTGTTCAAAAAAATTGTCTTTCATAGAAGGCTGTCTATACAGACATAAGATTCCCCATTGTCGTTAAGTTGACTTAGTTCATAGCAAATACCTTCTAGATAGTCTTATTTCAACGTTTAAAGGGGTGATCAGCTCATACAAAAGTCATAATACCTCCACCATGGGAATTTCGATCTTTTCTTTTCATCTTGTATCCATCTGTCGTGAATAGATTATTGTTGAAAGATTTAATTTGGTTTCTAAAATTATAAGCATGTTACATAGTTTATCATGAAGTATTTGTTGTACGTCATCAAATTTATAACGAATACTGATTATATTTAAATAACTAATAACTTTTTCTGTTCTCTTTCCGTATATGGCGGAGTTCGTCATATATGTCGTTTTTAATGTCACAATCTTCTGGGTTTGTTGTTAGATCAGAGTGTGTTGAAATATTACTGTTGTTGATAACCCAGTCCTGCTCTGGATCTGGCTCTGGACAGAAACTGTCGTAAATATTTACATGGTTATTGCAATCCGTCAATGATATGTTTGAACTTTCTATTTATTGACACTGATATTGATGCTTGCAGATCTTTGAAAAAAGAGTTTGACAAATTGAAAATGCAATTAATATTGTTACTGATAATTCAACGTTGGCAGAACCAGTACGCCTCTGATTTTCCCAGTTCAGTATATCTGGTCGGTTCGATACCAGCACACTTTATATGTATCCATTTATAACACTGGTCGCAGCACATGTCCCAATGGTTTTTTGCTACTGTGCGTAAGCAAATTCCACATTTAAAAGATCCGGGGTTTAGTGCTATGTCACCATGAATAACAAAGTTGTGGACAAAACACAAAGTTCAGATGCATGGACAGATGCTGCAAAAACTTTATGCCTGTCCATTTTGAGGGGGACATAAAAATCAAAACACACATTAACTATCAATACAATCATACATAGGCAAGTTCCTGAGAAATTGTAAAAATGAATAAAAATTCAACATCTTGTGAATTAACCTAAGCTAGAAGAAACTATGAAAGCTTGAATGTTACAATTCTTTACAACACAAAGTTAACAATTTATTTTTGCTTATGGATTTATGAAAATATCAAAATTCAAATAAGAATGATGTAAAAGTTGATAATAACAGTATGAAATATGTTAAACATTCAATAAATTTTATGAGGTTATTATACATTGTTGAGTACAATTATACTGAATTATATTGGCCGAGTACACAGATACATAACCTATATTGGACAAGGTCCTATCTGATATTCAAATACAGGTTTTTCAACTGTGTAAGAGTCCAATAGAAGCAGTACTGTACTCAAAAATGTAAACTGACCTCTTTATTTCACACCACCAATGTTTTAACATTTTGACTTAGGCACAATATGGATTTTTTCGACACGGAAAATGTATTTTCATACTCGCAGTTTATCAGTTATTCTGCAAGGAACACATTTGTTTATAATTATTCAAAAACAATAGTGAAATGAATGGCAGCAAGAACTGGAAAGACTCAAACCCATGTATGTTTAGATCATATTACTATAAAAACTGTGAGTAAAACAAAAGTACTCCAAATATGGAATGTAGTCAGTTGAGATTAAACTTGATATGAATATTGTAGGTACATATTGATGTTTCAAATCTCTATGATACAATGTTTGTTCCCAGCTGGAAGTAAATGAATGGGATGATGGTGAAGTAATGCACTTTGTGATAAGGAAAGCCAATTCAGGGTGTTCTTAACAACAAAATCTTCGGTAATGAAATTTATGTTATATAAAATAGTTTTATAGGACATGTTAAACATACATGTATATGTCAAGTATGCAAATACCTCATACTGTGTTAGTGCAACATAAAATCATAGGCTTCAATCCTTTTTCTTTTTATTTGAAAATGGCTGAAGATACTGAAATTGTCATGGTTTTCTGCGCCTGAAATTTCCCTGGCCTAATAATAAGACAAGGAAACAATGAAAGACTTCCTAGTACAGCCCCAAATGTACAGCATAATGGTTATCAAAAATAGATTACATGAACTAGCTATAGTCTGATTTTTTTGACCTGTCAAATATTAATACATTAAAGCACTCATTTACATACTCAATCCCACTTCGGGTTTGTCCGTTTAGTTTACGAGAATTAAAATGGAGCACAGACACTTGGGGTTTGAAGCTCAAAACGCCTTTAAAATCCAAATAAAATCCACTTACACTTAAAAGCGCTGCGCATTTTGCACACGGCAAAGCTGGGGCCACATAATCGGATAGCTTCGTTCATAGCAGTCTGGTCCATTGAAGTTATCGAAAGATTTTGTAGTTGGAGGAAAACGGCGATAATCTTGATGTTTATTTCGGCTGTTGCGTTGTTTATATTACCGTTGAAGTTTAAAATTGACCATCATCGTGAAAAATTATATCTTCTGTGTCGATGGACCAAAGGATTATGTGAAAATATTGGAAATGGAATAAAATACATGGTGATTATGACGGTAGGGGTGCGGAATTTTTCCGGCGAATATTTTTATCTTGTGTATTATTGTAGATGTTGAAATATGATTTTTTTTTCAAAACGGCTTATATTAAGTTTTTTTTATATATATATGATCAGTACATTTGCTGGGATTGACAAATATGCATTTTATTTGGATTTTAAAGGCGTTTTGAGCTCCAAACCCCAAGTGTCTGTGAAATGGAGTATATCGATAACGTTAGGAAAACTCTCACTAGCTTAATGTAGGTTTTCGTAAAATCAGCAAAAGCACAGTCGGTTAAGTGATTATCTAATGTATGAGAGGTCCGAGGTTCGATACCTTCTTTAGCGATTCTTTTTAGACTTATTCTTTCTTTATTTTTAAGTATATTTTAATGAAAATGGCCAAGCGCATGTAAAATTGTTTACACGGATATGAAGTAACTATGAAACACTGAATTGTCACGTTTTGTATTGTATTTTACGGCACTGAAATGACATTTATTGATTTTAATCAGAAGCATTTTGAATATTAATTCTTAAACAAAGTTTGTTTCAAGAATTTTATATACAAAAGTATAGTATTTAAAAAAGTGCAAAACATATTCAAACAGAAAGAACAGCCATAACTTCAACAATGTTGAAAATGTTCTATGGCCCCTACATACGCATCGCTTTTCATGGGCAAATTAGAATCTGAGTTTTTAACAATTATGACCTTACACCTACGACTTGGCTACGCTTTCTAGATGATATATTTATGATATGGGATCATTCTATAAGTGCTTTACATGATTTCATAAACAAATTTAAATAACATGTCATCCTACAATTATATTTACATTTAATATATCGAAAAAATGTGTCGTTTCTTTATGTTAAGATTCTTTAAATATGAAAATTGGTACATTAATCAACGGGGAAATTCCATATAAAAAACCTACAGCTGTCCATGCAATATCTGGGAGTAAAAACTTATGCCACCCTAATAAATGTAAAGAGGGTTATACCATAGGCTACAGCCAAGCTAAACGTTACAGACGTATCATTTCAGACAATGATACATTTCATGAATCTCTTATAAATTTAGAATCTTTTTTCAAGATCAGAAATTATCCTAATAATAAGCTAAAATCTGCTTTTGCAAAAGTAAAATATTCAACCCAAAAAGAAGCTCTGGAAAATAACCAAAACATCAGAGCAGCAAAAAAATCATACCATTTGTTGTCCCAAATAATCTCTTCCCCATCTTGGTCTTATAATAAATAAATAATAGGATCTTTTAATGTTGTCAGAAAATGACAGTGTGAAAAAAATTACATAATCATAGATCAATATTAGCAAACACCCGTCCCAAAAATCTTCAAGATTCCCTCACCCATGAAACTCGGCAAAGTCAAAGGGGACGGGAGACCGAGGGGAAGGGGGTTAATCAAAGAAATAAAAACTAGGGGTAAAGGGGAAGATACTTACCGTAGACGAACAAACAACAAGGGACACAAGCAAAAGTGTCACCAAAACAGTATGAAACAACATAGACATACATCTAAGGAACACAGAGGGGCGCCGCCTTGGAACGGTCAGCAGCATAATAATAACTGCTGGGGAGTTTAAACCGGTAAATGGTCACCAAACCTCGCTCTTAGCCCCACCATGTTCCTATATACGAGACAGTGTAAATAAAATGAATCCCCACTAAGTGAAATTCTAACAGTTGTCATGGTTACAAAAGGTTAAATAAGTAAAACACTAAAATGATCATGTAGAAACATATAAAAGTAAACCCAATGACCATAACAAAAGTACTCAATGTCCTAAAGGAAGACAGAGCAACAAGAAAATCACCTACAAGGGCCCGACGAAGCAAGGCAGAAGACAAACATTAAGACAATTCAGTCCCAAATTGCTTTAAGAACTACCCATCATAGAATATAGAAAAACAGAATCCCTAAAGAAAGTCCAACACAACAACCGGCCCCATAGCACCGGCTTAAGCAGAATTCAACATTTAAACATGAAATAGTAAAATTTTGAATTTAGAAACATCCGCAGATGTGTTCATACGGCAGTTATCATGGAACCTAAAACTTTACTATTTCATGTTTAAATGTTGAATTATGCTGAAGCCGGTGCTAGGGGGCGTGGACGGTAACTTGCACTTTCCAGTACCGTCCATGAACAGGCTCAATCAAACCGAGCCTGCAACATTTTCAATTTTGCCGTGTTGGGCTTTCTTTTGGGATTCTGTATTTATCTATTTCATGGTTGAAATAAACTAGAACTGTGTCCAAACGACACGGATGCCCCCACTGACATTATATATATGGTATATGGTGGAAAAATCAACAAAGGGCCAGAATTCTGTTAAATTTGGTCGCAGCTTAAATTTCTTCCTTTACTTCCATCTACACATTAAGGTTGTTCATCCCTGGAAGTTTAAGTAAAATCTGCCATCCGGTTTAAGAGATGTTGCGTTCACAATATTTCTTCATAGTATATAGTGAAAAAAATCAAGAAAGGGCCATAATTCTGTTAAATTTGGTCGCATCGAAAATTCCTTCCTTTAATGCCATCTACATATTAAGGTTGTTCATCCCTGGAAGTTGAAGCAAAATCTGCCATCTGGTTTAAGAGGAGTTGCGTTCACAAGATTTCGGGACGTACGGACAGTGTACTTAGGACGGACGGACGGACAAGTGCAACGCTATATGCTCCCCACTATGTGGGCCATAAATATGAAAAAAATGAACGGATATAAAAATATAGACCCGGGGATTGATTGGACAGATGAAAATAAAGTCAATCAATAAAATGAACATAACATAAAACAAAAGGGCCATGATGGCCCTGAGGTCGCTCACCTGTATCTAGGCCCCCGGAAAGTTTTTTCTTTCAGTTGCCATGGCAACCAGAGTTCTGCATGGAATTAAATTCTTTGAACAATTTTTAAAGGTGACCATCAAAGGACCATGCCTGTGAAGTTTGGATGAAATTGGCTTAGTGGTTTATGAGATGTCATTTAAAGTAAAAGTTTACGGACGGACGCCGGACGAAAAGCGATCACAAAAGCTCACCCTGTCACTTTGTGACAGGTGAGCTAAAAATAAAAGAAATAAGTTTATATAGAAAAAGACACTGAAGCGGAAATCTGGGGTGAAACAGATCAGGGAAATTCACCTAACTTATGGTAAAAACCCAATAAGTTTATGGTAAATGACACTCAATAATCAAATTTAATGATGCATTCAAAAAAAGTAAATATGAAAACAAGTATAAACGCTTTTATCTACCTGATTACCTTTACCAGAATTGTTTTTTAATTCAATATACCTTAAAAAAATAAATAAAAGATAACTCTGTATTTAACCCAGTACTAACTGTACCAATATATGAAACTTTAATTGACAAATTCCTGGTTTGATAAGTACTGTTCAACAAAAATGATTCCAAATAATTCGGTTCAGTACTTAGTTGTCAGTACAACCGAAGTGTTATCAGTACGTTTCAAGTTACTGTGGTTAACCAGTACTAAAACATTTTAATATTCAAACAGGACATAATCCCACATGTATAATATACAAGTTATATTTGGGCAGACATCTCTTAAAATAGATAAATACAGAATCCCTAAAGAAAGCCCAACACGGCAAAATTGAAAATGTTGCAGGCTCGGTTTGATTGAGCCTGTTCATGGACGGTACTGGAAAGTGCAAGGCATATACCTAAGAAAAAATGGGCAGTTCAAACTAAAATGTCTGAGGAAAAAAATCTAAGGAATTTTATTTATCAAAAAAAAAAATCCCAGCAATTCATACCCTTAATAAATTACCTATTATTTCACCATATGACTTGAATTTTGTACTTCACAACAGCAGTTGTCAAGTGCCGTGTGGCAGCTGTAAAAAGTTGCCCCGTACTTCACTTTAGTGTTGTTATATTTTTCTGGTCCTTCGGGATCATTGATGCCAGCACTATTAAGTGTTGAGAATTGAGTACCGCTCAAGCCGGTGCTAGGGGGCGTGAGGGATGTTGCACTTATTCATTATCTCTCATGTACAGACTCAATCAAACCGAGTCTGCAATTCTTATGTAATTATGTTGTGATTAATGCTTCCGAGGGATCACTTTGTTTCCAGAATTTTGTACTTCACAACAGCAGGTGTCAAGTGCCGTGTGGCAGCTGTAAAAAGTTGCCCCGTACTTCACTTCAGTGTTGTTATATTTTTCTGGTCCTTCGGGATCATTGATGCCAGCACTATTAAGTGTTGAGAATTGAGTACCGCTCAAGCCGGTGCTAGGGGGCGTGAGGGATGTTGCACTTATTCATTATCTCTCATGTACAGACTCAATCAAACCGAGTCTGCAATTCTTATGTAATTATGTTGTGATTAACGCTTCCGAGGGATCACTTTGTTTCCAGAATGTTGTACTTCACAACAGCAGGTGTCAAGTGCCGTGTGGCAGCTGTAAAAATATGCCCCGTACTTCACTTCAGTGTTGTTATATTTTTCTGGTCCTTCGGGGATCATTGATGCCAGCACTATTAAGTGTTGAGAATTGAGTACCGCTCAAGCCGGTGCTAGGGGGCGTGAGGGATGTTGCACTTATTCATTATCTCTCATGTACAGACTCAATCAAACCGAGTCTGCAATTCTTATGTAATTATGTTGTGATTAATGCTTCCGAGGGATCACTTTGTTTCCAGAATTTTGACACTGCTTCGCCGTCCAACCAAATAACTTCCCAATCACACTAACGTCAACAATAAAACAAACCGAATAAATCACACGACAGCAATTACTTTCAATAAAAAATACTTTCTCGCGAATTGGTTATGGGTGTTAATTTGTTAGTTAAGAAGAACAATACAGAAAGAAACATTAGATATAGAGTGTATATTATTATATTAATTCAATACACAATGTAAACAATAAACACAGTAATCAAGATCCTAAAGTATATAATATCTATTTCTATGTTAACAAAATAATTGAAAGACCGTAATTTTTTTTTGAATATCTATTTAAATATATCTGTACTTTTAATTCTATTGAAATAACCCAAATAAGTAAATGATTAGTAAATCAATGTATTTTCAAAATAGTCAGAGAATCAACTAATATTTACAAACAGATATATAATATATATACACAACGATATAAAAACACATAACAAATAAACAGATATACAAAAATATGAGAGAAATGTAATTAAGTTGATTGTACTATACGAAATTTATGGCTTACCCGAAATTACCTAAAGGAATTTAAAATATCGCGAAATTGTGTGACAAATTTACATTATCGTTGTTTACTTAAAGTAAATCAAATGACGAGTCCTATTTAATGAAAGAATAAAAAAATTTATCTTAAAAGAAACTGAATTAAACCAAAAATTTACTTAGTTTATGTAAAAATATCAAGAAATTTACAATGTTATTAAGTTTTCCGAAAACAGGTCACACAAAATTTAAAATATGGGCCGAAAGTAGTACCGAAGTTAACAAAGAAAAATAGTTCTTACAAACAAAAAAAGAAAAATACCGCCAAAAACAATAAAAACTTCAAATATAAAATGCCTGCTAACATAAGTATAAAAATCCGTAAATATTCACAATTATAATACACTAATATCACAGTTCACAATTCCAAATGTACAAATTCCTCCGCGTCCTAGTTATTGCACTACCAGCTGATTTCTATTTACAAATTAAAGTCTATATATATGTACAGTCTAGTTGTTGTGGCGCGAAGAGCTCTGATGAAAAAAATGGATTTGATGGGGGTGGGAGGTATACCTATGTGATGAAATATAATTATCTCTTCTACTGCTGTCTTGGCAGCCGCGGATAGGGTGGGTCCAACTGCTTGGCCTGGTCTACTTGCCACGGTCAGCGCTTTCTCCCCTATGCCAGAAACAGCTCGCCTGGTTTGTCTTTTTCATCGGGGAGCCAATTTGTAGTAGTGGGGGTTTCTTCAGCAAAACAACAGTGTGTGGTGTTTACTAAATTAATTCAGCTGTAGAAGAAACCAGGCTTTAAATAGATGAGATCTAATTTCAAATAATTAAATATAGAAAATAAGAAAATACAAATATTTCTATAAAGAAATACATGAGAACTATAAATGCAAAGAATTTGTTTTCACAAAGCGAGACAAGGAGTTGTCAGTTACTAAGAAAATTTTACATTCCAGAACCAAATCATCTATAAATAACTTGTATTCCAAAATCAAGCATCCATCACTCAACTTGCAAAACCAGTTCAATCACCTATAACAAAAGGACAAAATACAAACATGAACACATAACACCACAAAAGATTTGGTTTGGCCTTTAGGGAAATTACTACCGTAAACATTCTAAAAAGATAACCAGAGACTATTTTTAACCTTATCTACATCATATAAGGACAAATTGGCATTATATACTAATATTATGACTCTATATAAAGATGGTTCCACAAAATATATTCATTAATGCACATCGTTTAATGAAAGATTTGCATTATATAATGGCACATTTGCATCATATATTGCTAGGTTGGCTCTATATAAGGATGATTCCTCATAACATACTGGTACTTTGACTTTATATAAGGACGGTTTCACATAATATACTGCAAAATGCGCATCGTATATTGATCGATTGACATAATATAAAAAAAAAACAATATTGACATCATGTATTGTTGACTCTATATGAAGAATGTTTTTTGATGGAATTGTATTAAAGAGTCCTTTGAGTGAATTTACACAATAACGGGCCTGTGAAGAATCAAGACATTCAAGAAGTAAAATTGTCATTACAAGCTACACAGAAAGGGGCATTGTCATTTGTGAGGAGATAAGAATGGGTAATTTTAGTATGTCCAATTTGGCATCGAAGAAGAACTGTTTGATCATGGCGGTTTGACAGAGATAGAGATGGTGACCCATCAAGAGATAGGTTTATATTGTGAAGTTTATTAAAAACGGCATTGTCCCAATTTGTTTTCCATTTAGATGATACGAGTTTATTTATAGCCAGTCTAAAATCACAAGCAGGTAACAATAAGTCAGGTTTTTTGTTGTTGAAAATTTAATGATTGTTTAGCTAAAACATTTACGTTTTTATTTCCTCGTATACCTACATGACTTGGAATCCAATATAATTTAACCGATTTTGTTTAAAGTATATCATAAATCCTAAGATTATAAGTCGTGGCCACAAAATAATAACTCGTGGCCACGAGATAATATCTTGAGGCCACAAGATAATGAGTTGTGGCCACAAGATAATAACTCGTGACCACGAAATAATGTATTGAGGCCACAAGATAATAAGTCGTGGCCACGAGATAAAATAAAACAAAAAATGTCACCTCTATGCCACCGAAAATGATGCTTATGTTTATCCCGTTATAATTTTGACCCGATTAAATATAATGTCTTTTGGAATGTTGCATGATAGAATGACAACCATTTAAAATTAAATCTGGTAAGATTCAACGAACAATTATGAAAATAAGGTCAGTTTTTTGCCAGTCTACCGACAGACGCTGACAAACTAGCAGATAAAACAGAAAAGTTATGTCTCAATTTTTTGGAATACATTGTATCTTACGAAAAATAATTAACCAAGCGGATCGTTCCGCAAAAGATTTAACGATTTTGATCATGTCATTGCTCTTCATGGATTTATTTCATCATTTTTTAAACAAAGTGGAGTTGTTGTTCTTTTTCTGTTTTTTTTTTTTTTTTGTTCTTTTACCCTGCTTTGAGTAGCATCTTTTTGGAAATTTAAGGTAAAATGACCCAAATTTAATCACTTGATTTTTTAAATATTAAATGACCACGAAATGTACGTTCTGACAATGTTGTAACATGAATATATGAAATTCTGTTATGAAGCATACGTTAAATGGCTGAATTAAAGTTTTCTTACCACCTTAACCCTAATTTGCAGTTATATTTACCTTTTTGCATATATTAAACCGTTTAGGTAGATCATAATAAAAGTATCGTATATATCACTTTCTAATAATGGAATATACTTGCTACAATCGCATACAATTCTTTGTACAATTTTCAAGGTGACCACCAAAGGAACATTCCTATGAAGTAAGAATGAAATTGGCAAAGGAACATATCTTTAAAATCATTTAAAGTAAAATTAAATTTAATTCATGTTTGAAGTCAAATATATAAAGATTGTTTGTTTTGCATGCAAGATTAAAATATATTTCACTGAGTGAACACCAGATGCAATATTTTCACGAGTGGCGTAGCCATGAGGGAAAATATAATAGCTGCAGTTCACGAATGTAATATATTTCAGTCTTATATGTTTAACAAATAAAACAAAATATTTCATGCTTTTTAAGGGATTAAAGTATTTTTTTACTGATTTTGCCGCGTAACGTCGCGCATTTTCTTTTATGACGTCATCACATCATGACGTCACGTCATCAGTTTTGAAATAAAACTGGTAAATTGTTGAATTTCTCTATTTTTTAACATTTCTTCCGTTAAATCTACTGTGTGTTGAGTAACGAATTTTGAAAACGTTGATAAAACTTTGTTTGTTTATTATATTTCACTCTATAATTTTCCAAGCGAAAAACAAATTATTAAAAGTGAAATAAATGTAAAATTTTACTCGTTTGCGACATTAAAATAGCGTACTTGATTTGATTGCACGTAACGTTTGGCGCTATATTGTGACGTCACGTAAACAACACTTTAAACGTCTGTACAGAGTTAACGATTGAATAAAAGATATTGGTGTTCGGATTAATTTCTTAGTTAGACCATTTTCTTTCATTCTAGATAGTTTTCACAACAAAATTCGACAAAAGTTGTTTTTTATTCATCAGATTTTTCAAACAAAATGGCGCCCTCAATGTGAAAATACACAGGGAGATAATAAAAACGGCAAGTGCATTGTTGTAGTATAAACAAAAATCAACAAAAGAAGAAAAGAAAAAGACGTGCAATATATCTATACTGCCATCTACCCCTATTTCAAGTATCATAAAATATTTTCGGTACTTTTTGCGTTATCACTGGATCCAGTTTATGTGTTAAATTAGGCATATTTTCAGTCTATTTGTTGCCATAGCGACCAAAGATTTCAACATAGAAATAAAAGAAAAAGACATGCATACTCTCAAGACTGCCATCTATCCAGATATCAAGTTTCATAAAAATATTTTCAGCACTTTTTGCATTATCGCGGGATCGAATTTTGTGGACGGCCCCTTTTCAATTGTTACAGAATGAATTATATTGTTCTCTTTTGTACTGTTTACAGATGATTCCGTATCGCTATTCGGTAGTGCAGACAGACAGACAGACGGTTATACACGGATTGACTGGTGCTAGTATTTTACTCCAACCGTGCCTGGGGATTAGTTGGCAACTTGAAATTAAAATCCCCAAAATTTTTCACGAGGGATTTTCGAATAAAAGGGCAATTTTACAAGCAAGGTTTTTAATTTCGAGTTTTTATAAGAATAAACGATTGTTCCCCGGGTTTTAAAAATACGGCCAGTACGACCCCGGGAAAAAATAAAACACGTCTTTTTACTCATTTTAATCGATTTTAAAGGGGTTTTTCATAAAGAGTCCCCCCGGGCTTTTGTTCGAGTTATGCTCGAATTATCACATATTCGTGTATTTTTTTAAAATAAATTGACCCATTCTTATTGTTTCAAATGTGAATATTGGTTATATAAAACAATGACAGTGCTAAAGTACGATGATGAAAGTGCTTTAATGCGATGATGACAGTGCTATAGTACGATGATGACAGTGCTATAGTACGATGATGACAGTGATATTGTACAATTATGACAGTGCTATAGTACGATTATGACAGTGACGACAGTGCTATAGTTCGATGATGCAAGTTATGCAGTATGATGATGACAATGCTATAGTAATATAATGACGGTGCTTCAGTACGATGATGACATAGTTCGATGGTGCAAGTTATGCAGTACGACGATGACAGCGCTATAGAAATATTATGACAGTGCTTCAGTACGATGATGACATTGCTATAGTAAGATGATGACAGTGCCGTAGTAGGATGATGACATTGTTCAGTACGATAATGGCAATGGTAAAGTAATATGATGACAGTGCTATTGTAATATGATGACAGTGTTATGGTTCGATGATGACAGTGATGTAGTAATATTACGACAGTGCTTTAGTGCGATGATGACATTTATACAATTCAATGATGACAGTGCTATAGTACGATGATGACAATGCTTTAGTTTGATGATGACAGTGCTATAGTACGATGATGACAGTGTCATAGTACGAAGCTGACAGTGATATTGCACACTGATTACAGTTCTATAGAGCGATGATTACAGTGCTATAGTACGATGATGACAGTGGTATAGTTCGATGATGGCAGTGGTATAGTACGATGATGACAGTGTTATAGTACAATGATGACTTTAGTATAGAACAATGACGACTTTGGTATAGTACAATGATGACAGTGGTATGGTGCGATGATGACAGTGGTAAAAAAGTGCGATGATGACAGTAGTATAGTACAATGATGACAGTGGTACAGTACAATGATGACAGTGGTACAGTACAATGATGACAGTGGTATAGTACGATGATGACAGTGACAGTGTTATCAAACCTCGTAACATTTGTAACAATGCTGTAACACCTATGAAACAACCTTGTTACACTGTCACTGTCATCATTGTACTATACCACTGTCATCATTGTACTATACCACTGTCATCATCGTACTTTACCCCTGCCATCATCGCACTTTTTTGAGATAGGGCAGAAAATGGGCGCAATTTAATGAAATACTTCAAATATGTTACAAGAATAACTCTAAGTAACATGTACGTAAAATCAATGTAACACATATAAAGGCTGTAACCCTTTAGGTCCTATACTTGTAATAACTATGTTACAACCTTGTAACATCTATGTAGCCTTATTAATTCCGATTTCTGGCCATTTTTTAGGCTTGTGCTGTAACACTTGTAACAACCTGTAACATTTGAAACAATTATCTGTGAACTTTTCATTTCATTATCAACCCTCGTAACATTTGTAACAAGGCTATAACAACTATGTAACATCATTGTAACATCTATGTAATCTTATTAATTCCGATTTCTGACCAATTTGAAGGTCTGTGCTATAACACTCGTAACAACCTGTAACATTTGTAACAATTATCTGTGAAATGTTCATTTTATTATCAACCCTCTTAACATTTGTAGCAATGCTGTAACAACTATGTAACTATCTTGTAACATCTATGAAACCTTATTAATTCCGATTTCTGACCATTTTAAGGCTTGTGCTGTAACACTTGTAACAACCTGTAACATTTGTAACAATTAACTGTGAAATTTTCATTTCATTCACAACTCTCGTTACATTTTTAACAATTCTTAACACTTATGTAACATATATGTATCCTTATTAATTCCGATTTCTGATCAATTTGAAGGCTTGTGCTGTTACACTTGTAACAACCTGTAACATTTGTATCAATGTGTGGAAAAATTATTACACTCCAAAATCTCGTAACACTTGTAACAATGCTGTAACAACTATGTGACAACCTTGTAACATCTATGTAACGTTATTCATTCCGATTTCTGAC
Source organism: Ruditapes philippinarum (assembly GCF_026571515.1). Lineage (NCBI taxonomy): Eukaryota > Metazoa > Mollusca > Bivalvia > Venerida > Veneridae > Ruditapes > Ruditapes philippinarum. Next base: position 26,109 of record NW_026859628.1, read on the forward strand.
CATTTTAAAGGCTTGTGCTATAACACTTATAACAACCTGTAACATTGTAACAATTATCTGTGAAATTTTTATTTTTATTGTCAACCCTCGTAACATTTGTAATAAGACTGTAACAACTATGTAACAACATTATAGCATCTATGTAAAACCTTATTAATTCCGATTTCTGACCAATATGAACACGTAGGTCATTAAATAGCCAATGTCTAGAAACAATTGAGGTTTCGTAGCTTTGGCTGAAAGTTCATTTGTAACATTAGTGTATTTGATCACTACAATGAGAGGGCTCACTAGCTAATGCTCACATTAGAAATACTGTAAGGCCCGAATACATGAAAATGTTGACGCAGAGCGGATAGTACTCGTATGATAAACAATTCATTAATAAAGAATATGTAACTTGGACAAACCAAACTGAAAGTATTGAACTTTGTAAAGCTATCGTGTTATATAATATATTTTTATTATAATGCTTGCATTCATAAAAATATCTTTCACTTTAAGATTCCAAAAAATATAGTTATTGCAACAGACTGTTATGTGGAAATATCTTGGCGACATAGAAGGTTTTTCTTTACAGCATATGGGCCGAAATTCTTGTCTGTAAGGAATGACGCCCCACGTCATGGTATTTCTACATTCTAGTTGAGTTCGATTTATTATAACTTTTTATCGCATTATAAACGTAAACAGAAATGAGAATTTTAATAAACAAAACATTTCAATTAATTATTGGCTTCTCTTCATAAATAAAATTCCCCACTCGGAACCTCGGTTACTTTTTATTAAACGTGTCAATGACCGATATTGTAAACCCTACGACCACAGAAAAACATTGCTGTAAATAATTGGGACGCGCCAGTGTTACGCTAACCGCCGGTTCATCAGCATTTTTAATGGCTTGCCAAAGGATGGATTTTTACATTTAAATCAATAAGTCGATTATTAACGATTATTGTTATTTTCTCGGGGACTTAAAACGGATACTATTACAAGTTATGCTACTCACGAAAAGATTCACAGAGACAGTGCCTCCTAGCGAAAAATAACATGAAGAAGGAAATAAAAGGTTTATTAACAAGTACGTCTATGCACCAGACAAAAGTTTATACAAACCCATTATAACTGTCCGTTATTGTCAATAAGGCATGCTACTGGCGTATTGCAGTTGAGGATTATTAAAGAAAAATCACCGCTCCACGGGATAACTGTATTTAATAGATGTTCACTTACAAACACAAATATTTGCTTACTGGTAACCATGCATTGATATACATGTATAAGTAAACCTCCTCATAAGAACTGTCCCATAAGAATTATCATACTCTAGTTAGCGTGAACAACGAAAAATCAAATGAATATTTTAAATGAAAATGGTAGAATTCAAACATGCTTCACATTACTCCCCTTTTAAGCAGACAGTGCTGTCGAGTGAATAATTAGTTTATCAATTAATGCGTGACGGCATAAAAGGGAATAATTGCAGTACACATGATGTCAATAAATCAAAATAAGCAAGGCCTTCCCATCATTTCTACGTATTTTCAAAACTTTTCGTATGCAAAACGTCTTTTATCTCTGTCTATATTGATGTTATGCTATTCAAGCTCGTCCCGTGAAAATGTGTCTGTTTCGGATAATAGTTCAAAACGTTTTGAGACTGTAGCAATAAAATAAAAACAACAATAGATATTAAATTACATTCTATTTCAATCCCTCAAACTAGTTTTAATGAACCCGAATACACTTCTGAAGCCCCGGTCACATATTCACGGATAATGCCACGGAAGAGCTACGGTCTAATCGTTCACGGATTACTACGGAAATGTGAAATTCCGTAGTGCGCTACGGTTCCAGTACGGACACACAACGGTATGAGCACGGAGTCCGACGGATTTACCACCAAAAGTCCCCGGAGAGACACGGATTGTTACGGACCGACACGGTTTGATACGGAGCGACACGAATCAGGACGGACGCGCTACGGATACACTACGGTCTGCTACGGTATATGCACGGGTTAGTACGAATAAGTACGGTCTGATACGGAGAAGAACGAATTGATACGGAGAAGAACGAATTGCCACGGATCTATACGGATCTTATATATCGGTCCACAACCTCTTGCTTGTTCATTTTCAAAATGCCTCACACAAAAAGAACACATAGAAAACGAATTGCAGAGTTCAATGGTTTTGGCGAAGAGGACACGGCCTAATCGCGTCCGACCCCGAGACACATCAGGTCCGATTAAAGTGAATTTTTTGAAGGACGCTTGATCCTAAATAAGTTCGGCCATGAGAGCCTCATACTAAACATAAAGCTGTGTTGGTAAAAGTCCATCTCTAGTCCACCAATTCGTCTGTCTTCTCTTTCCTGATTAGATATGAACTAGTAATCATTAATGAAAAATGTCGATCAATACTGCTTCTCTTTTAATTATAAGATTTGCTGTTCATTTAACAATTTTATTAATAATCGTGAATGTTTATGTTTTACAAATATGTAAAAAGCTCGTTAATCAATCTTATTATCACTCGATCAAGGGCCAGCGTCCGAGGCTTATGAGCACTTTTGTGTACATATTTACTCCAATTTCACGATCCAATGTTTGTAAAATATGGAACATTAGATGTTATTCTATAACTTATGAATTGCAGTACGGTATTTATATAAATTTACTTCTATGCATGCCATCAAGCAGATCGACCACTGCCTCAGCATTCTTAGCCATTTCAGTATAAAGTTGCGGCCAGTAAATGGCAATTATCATTTATTTTATGTTCCGGCAAATATGTTTTTTTTTAACAAGAAGGTAGTATTCATACCCTTGAAAAAGTACATGATACTAAATTCATCCGTACTAAACAGTGATGGACCGTGTCATTCCGTACCGTTTCGTGTTGCAACGCAATAAACCGTATAAGACCGTGCTAATCCTTGCCTCTCCGTAGTACAACGTATTACGATCGTAGCTTTCCGTGACAATGCCGTATTTATCCGTATTAAAACCGTAGCTTATACGTAGGGTAACCGTACAAATACGTAGTTCTCCGTACCAAACCGTGGAAATCCTTGACAAGTTGGTGGACTACGGATGAGTACGGACTAGTACGGTTTTCGTACGGACCAATACGTATTAGTACGGTTTAATACGGACTAGCAGGGACACGCTACGGTTGATTTTTCCGTAGCAAATTTTTGTGCATGTTCAAAAATTGTCAAGGATCGCTACGGATATACAAGGACTACTACGATTGATTACGGTTACAATACGGAGAGCTACTGACCAGTACGGGTAGCTACGGACGATGCCGGAATTAATCCGTGGCTCTTCCGTGGGCGTATTCCGTGAATATGTGACCGGGGTATGAAGTCGATCTACCCACCTCCGGAAAGCGTCAGAGTAGTTCCTCTTGAAAATACCCAAAAGGCACTGATAGAACGCACTTCCCAGCGTGCAGCGTGATGCGTAACGCTGTCCGGACTTCAGGGAAGAGAAAAAGTCAAACGGACTTAGATCGGGAGAATAAGGGGGATGCTTCACTTGTACATTTTTTCTTCCTCGATGAACCTTTGTACTATATCACATTTATGTGATGAAGCGTTATCATGAATGATGTACAACTCTATTAAACCAGTTCTTTGGCGACGATTTTCATAAAACGCCTTGACACGTTTCAAAATCTTATCCCGGTACTTTCCTGTGACAGTTTATTCCTCCTGGAACTGCAACTTGTACCACAGGGCTAGGAGAATTTAAAGAAAACCGCATACATCACTTTTTTAGCGCTCGTAGTTCTTTTAGCAATGGTAGGTACAGCCTGGTCCTTGCGGAGCCATTGCTTGTTGTTTATGCGTCTCTGGGCTCAAAATAGTAGATCCATGTTTCGTCTCCCGTAATCAGTTTATTTCCTTGAATCGATCTTTTTAATTGTTTTCAACGTTTCTTTCGCAAGACACACTCTTTCCTTTTTCTGATCCTTGGTCATGAGATTGGGTACCCATCTGTCACAAACTTTTCTTAAATTTCTTCGTCAGAATGGTACCTGTTGATAACTTCAGATAATAAGCTATCTCACGTACCGTGTACCAAGCATCATCTTCTTTTAGAGTTTTCAAAGCAGCAATGTTTCTGGAAGTGATTGCTGTCTGGGGTCTACCTGAACAGTTCCTGTCTTTGACATTACCCAATCTATTGGTGAATGCTTTGAACCACCTGTACACAGTGCTCTTCGATACACTATTGATTCCAAAGTGACTATGCACTTTATTCAGAATCTTCTCAGCAGTTATTCCTAAACTACACCGCACTTTTATGTATCCTCGAATTTCTAAATTTTCACTAGGTATCATATTTACGTGTACAAATGACCAGTGTATACGAGTATATGATAAATAGTACACAATAACTTTTTAACGCATGATTTGGTTTCAATGAAATTTTACTCGATTGTCATCGAAAGGTTTAACAATAAGATCTCGTGTATTTCGTGCAAATGGAATGGTATTTTTTTACGGAAGCACGGCATTTTTTTCATTCACATTGTATGTTCTGGACACACTAGAACCCACGACGGAAATAATATCTCGAGGAAGACTGCAAAGAAATCCAAAACTAAAATGCGTAATATAGATGAGAGTTAAGAGGGTAGAATCACATTTCTATTTTCTTAAAAAAGGACTGAATTTTATATAAATGTTTAAAAAAGATGAAAACTTACCATGCGATTCACCTATTTCACAGTCACATCCGGTGTTATGCTTCACATCTGGTGCAGAGGAAAATTACATATAATTTTACCGATGCTCATTTTTGAGATACATATGGGGTTCCACCCCTGTGTTAATGGTGCATCAAACCCCATCATGTTCCTTTAAAACGAGACAAATAACATGTCTCCCAACCAAACGTTATTCTCACAGTTGTTATGGTTACATACCTTTTTTCATAAATGACCCTGACTCTCAAGGACAAATGTCTAAATTTTTTTTGAATTTTGCTGTTTTAGTTTACCTTTTGTGATTGCAATTTGTCCGGCGCCCGTCTGTCAGTGTGCCTGTACGCAATGTCAAACGGGCTAAAGATATATTACAAAACAAAAATTCTTTACAACTTTTCGTATTTGAAAGTGCAAAGCATTGAGCTTTGATATTTTGTGTGTAGCATCATCTATTGAAACTTTACATTTAATTTTCAAGTTATAGCCCAAGGGTGAGAAAACTGTACGTTACACACGGCCCTTTTCACGTTAGACTGGACCAACATCTGTCATCTGTAGAACTAGATATATAAAGAAATCACTCTGCAGAAGGAAATATTACAACACTATTATTTACTTTTCAGTATCTGCAATATGAACCAAAAACGCAAAGGAGAAGACATTCGCCTTATCACTATGATATTTAATGCCATCATAGAACTGGTATACAGAGTTTCTATTAAATTTATTCTTTTATACTCTGGCAGATTTTATAAATAAACCCAAGAAGTTTTGTTAAAACGTTATGTATTACTATACGCTTATTTTCTTACCATGTGCACATGTGTTGCGTCGTAAACTTACTTTTTGTTTGTGATAGAGTAGGTAAATAAGATATTCAGGGCGTTCATGGCCGAGTGGTAAAAGTCCCTGATTTTTATACACATGCTCTTCACTGCTATGGATTCTAGTTCCACAAGCGTGGAATTTTGAATTCACAAAACGTCGGTGCTTTAACTCAGGTGTCCTGACATTGACGATGTGATTTGAAACCCAGCTTCTAAGATTGTTTAATGTATCTTTTTTTACTCCACTAGCCTTCCCTTTAAAAGTATAAATATCTTTGACCGTTTGATTTTAAATATTTGATTTTCTTTAAAGGTCCATTATGCCTCTGAAATGATATCATTTTTATTAAAAAAAAACAACAAAAAAAAAAACCTTTTTCTTTTTGGTATTTTCACTATCTTGTTACAGTTTCCGAAAACATACGCATTTGCTAGATACTTAAACTACGTTCTGTTTGCAATTGGTAGTGAATAAGTATTTTGTATGGAAGTCAAAATACTACTTTGTTTACATTTTGCTACCTTTACGACACATCACTTAATGTTCAGCACTACCTTTTCCAGTTGTAATAAAATACTATCATGCGTTTTATCCATTATTTTAACATTATGAAAAATCATGTTTGACATTGCTAGAGAATTAGAACAATGTGGATTTCTGAGGCACAATGTGCCTTTAATCATAACTTGAATCACTGTATCATTGTTGGTTGCTTTTTGTTGTTGATTTTTTGTGTGTGTGTTTTTTTTTTTTTTTTGTTTTTTTTTTTTTTTTTTTAGGGGGGGGGGGTGTAAGGAGTTATTTTGTTCTGCGAATTCTTCAATATATTTTCATAAATTAAGTAACATATAGTGACTAAATGTAATAAATACCGCCATATAAAAACATCAGAATTCAGTTAATAAACATCAACATACCAAATAACAAGCAATTATATTTGTTCATCTTTTTTCTTATTACAGTAAAATGAGGGCCAAGACACACCTGACACTGCAGAGGTCAAAGAATACTATCGCAACAGAAAAATAACACTGAACCGTGTAATATTAAATCTCATCAAAAGTTCATTTGATATATTATAAAAACAACCAATTAAGCATCCGTCCTATAGACAAAAAGGGAAATATATGATCTTGAATAATTGAAATAAGTATTTTCTATCTATTAACATATGAACTTTAACTTTATTTTAATGAATATGTATGCTAATGGAAACTGTGCGTGAAACTTACTTTTTTGTTTTCGTGCGACTTACTATCCAGAAAGCGTTTTACTTACTATACCCTTGCAAAGAAGATTTGTAGGCTACAGACCTTCGAAAATATATTTTATATGTACTTCTTCGATAACAGATGTCAATAAAATGATTGATTTTGTGTCTTAAGTGCAGAAAGTAAGCTTATTTTCATTTATTTTGGTACCAAATTATATCGCTTCGTGCAAATTACTTTCGCTGAATGCTCAATTTTCACACAATTCAAACAATGTTCTCAAAAACCACAAAACGAAGGATAATGCACTTTGAATTGTCTTTTGAAGACAATTACCGCGCATATGATACGCTAGGTTTTGTTTAAAATTAAAAAAGAAACGTGTGTAACCTTTATTCAACATGAGGTACTTACCGGGGCTCGGCATTCGCCATTTTCTCGTGGATATTACTATACAAAGTCACGTGATTCCCCTCGTGATAATCATCGTTACAATGCGATGACAATGATGACCTGACTGTAACAATACTTCTTTGTTTTCTTCGCATAAAAGACGATCTTAAAAATAGTGACCTAAGCTTGTAACTTGCCAGGTTTTAAGTTTTTTTCATGTGATTATCCCCCGCCGATGAAATCAGGAGACGAATATTGTTTTGGCGTTGTCCGTCCGTCCTGGCGAACATCCAATTGTCTATGAGCTTCATTCCGTCCATAAGTTTAGTTAAAAAAGAAGGAAATCCCATAAACCGACTGATTTTTGTGGTAATTTTACTGGTTAATGGGGAAAAATGCCACATAAAGATCAAAGAAAAAACACATAAACCCCAATTATTTGCACTTCCGTCTTTCCGTCCGGGATCCGTCCTTCCATCCATCCGTCCGAATTTCGTTTCCGCACTAGTACTCTGCAACTACTGGCTGGAATTCAACGAAACTGTATAGGAATCATCAATACCAAGTGATGGGCATATCGTCGCCTTGTTCCAGTCAGACTCTTCAACTCAGAGTTATGGCCCTTGATTAGTTGTGCATTATGCATGTAGATCAACATTGTTTCCGCGCTACTTCTCTGCAACTACTGGCTGGAATTCAACGAAACTTTATGGGACCCATAAATACCAAGTGATGGGCATATCGTCGCGTTGTTCCGGTCAGATACTTAAACTTTGAGTTATGGGCCTTGATTACTTATACAGTATACATATAGAACAATAATCGTTTCCGCGCTACTTCTCTGCAACAAGTGGCTGGAATTCATCGAAGCTCTATAGGAATCATCAATATCAAGTGGAGATGCGCATATCGGTGGCTTGTTCCGGTCAGACTCTTCAACTCAGAATTATAGCCCTTGATTAGTTATGCAGTGTGCACATAGAGCAAAAATCGTTTCCACGCTATTTCTCTGCAGCTACTGGCTGGAATTCAACGAAACTGTATTGGAATCATCAATATCAAGAGGAGATGCGTATATCGTCGGCTTGTTCCAGTCAGACCTTTTATGACCTTTTATGGCCATTAATTAGTTATGCATTATGCTTATAGAGCAAAAACCGTTTCCGCGCTACTTCTCTGCAACTACTTGCTGGAATTCAAAGTAACTTTATGGGAACCTACAATACCAAAAGGAGATGAGCATATCTTCTCCTTGTTCCGATCAGACACTTTAACTCACAGTTATGGTCGTTGATAAGTTATGCAGTATGCATATAGAGCAATAATTGTTTTCACGTTACTTCTCTGCAACTACATGCTGGAATTCAATCAAACTTTATGGGAACCATTAATACCATAAGGAGGTGTGCATAATTTGTTGCCTTGTTCAGACCAGACCCTTCATTACAGAGTTATGTTCTTTGAATATTTATATAGTATGCATATAGAGCAATATTGCTATTTCTTTGCAACTGCTGTATTGATTTCAACAAAACTGTATAGGAACCATTGATACAAAAAGGCAATTTACATCTCATTGGCATGTCCAGATATAACTATTTAACACAGAGTTATGGTTCTGTTATTGCCCTGAATATTTTTCGTGTACAAAGAATATTACTGTTTACACCATAGTAAATATATATAAATAAAATCTTATATTTTCAGTTGTGGTGTTAGTAATAACCAGTACTCGGCGGGAGATATAAATTCAACGAAATTGCTTGTTTCTTTTATTTTCACAGCACAGGGATGAACGAGAAACACATACCAAGGTAGTATCAATGTCATTAGGAGCTTATGCTTTTTAAGTGTAAATAAAATTACAAATTATTATTATCATTATGTATTAAACTAAATCAATTTAGAATTGTTTATTTAATAAGATGCTGTTTCAGTTGTCAGTTGATGCTGTTTAAATTATTGTATGAAATATTGGAAATAAGAAATGTTGGAATGTTGTATTGATAATTATTTGTATGATTATGTTTATTAACAAATTCCTTGTGGTTTCAGGACGTAATATTATTTTGTTCATGAAGAATGAAAAGAAAGAAATGCCAAATGTCTATGTAAAAGCTCAACGAGTATAACGCATGAATCCAGAACATATTTTATATACATTACTCACAACGATACACTGTAAAATATATACATATAAGGTAAATCAATGGCCCCCTAAAGGGTGGTCAGTTTTGACTTGGCTAGTGTTTGAAGAAACTTGGTAGACACCAAATACCTACAAGGTGCTTCATGTAAAAATGCTAAGCTTTTGCTCTTGCAGTATTAGAGAGGAATTTCTTCAAGATTTTTGATATACCTAAAGTCCCGGGGCGGGGTTAATCTTGACAAAAGGTTTATAATTCTACATAAAATATATGCTAAAGTCTCTATAGTATAAGAACAGAAGTTGTATTTTTTTTGTTTATACTTCATACGGAAAATCCATGACCCCCGTAGGTTAGGCCAATTTTGACAGCTATAATTTGAATAATCTTAAAAAAGGTTTACTAGACAATATTTCATGCTAACTAGATTTTGTAGATTTAATTTAAAAAAATAAGATTTTAAAAGTTTTTACTTGATACATATAAGAAAAGCACATTATCTCCTGGACTGGACCAATTTTGACCAATAAGTTTGAACAATCGCGATAAAGCCTTATGCAAAATATTTATGCTCAAGACCAGGTTGAAGAAGATCTCTTTTTTGTCTTATAATTCTTTATGGAACCATAAAAACAAGGTTTCTGCATGTAATCAAAATTCTTTAGCAACTTTAGAAGACCATCACCTAAGAAACAATCCTGGCAAATTTGGTTGGAAACAGACATTACATTTTAGTTTTTAAGAAATGTTTTTAGTTCACTATATAATCTATATCATACACATGCACATGCACACGTACACGCACACACACGCACCCGTACACGCATACACGCACAATCACAATTTCAAAATTTTACATCGAAACCAAACTGTCTTTTACAAATGCAGCTCTTACAAAAATCCCGGGGTACTGCCGGCGTAATAATTGTAGCATTCTTTTAACAAGTCTCTAAAATTATGTCAAAAGCCAAATTTCTAAATGACATATTGCAAATGTCTTAAATTCCTAATCTTTGAGTAATAGATAAGGTAGCTGTCCCAGTTACTGTTGGAATTCCAGATGTAAATGAGTAAGATACTTGACAGAAATAAATGCCTGAATTGTTCATTCGAACATTTATCAACTTAATGTTTCCATCATCTACATGTTCAACATTGAAGTCGAAGACCTGTGCAAGGCTACCATTATCTCTAGTCATAATTGTTGCTGATGTTGCCCCTTTAGAAGATTTGAATGTCCAAAATACTTGATCCATGTCTGCAGGATTGTCATACTGCCAGGGAATAGTATAGTTTTCATCAACTGTAGCAGTGTAAGTTGTTTCCAACGGTGATATAGCAGCTTCTGAAAATAGTTTTTATATCATGCATTTAAGATTGGTCACTTCTTTCAAACTAAAATTTAAAAACGCCTCAGATTTTAATGATATTTGGTATACATACATGTAGATGTATCAGTTTAAATTCCACAGCATTATTTTATAAATTAACACTGATTTGTAACAGAGTTTTCAACGCGTTCCCCGTCGAAGGAAAGTTTTACATGAGACACAAAATTGTGCCATTTCAAAAGATTGAAGTATCGATCTGGACTTATAGTAAAAAATCTTGATCAATGCTAGATTTGCAAATTAAATTAACAATACATTTATTTAATAAATGATATTGAATGAGTGAAGTTCAATACTTAATTAATCGGACCAGTTGAATAAAATCATATTATGCAATCTAAATATAATTTTATTCATTGAGTTCAATAAATTCAGTGATGACGCTACGCAAATACAAAATTTTAAATTATTTTATCATATACCCAAAATAAAGACTGTTTAAAAAGCGTAAGAATAATTTTTCATTGACGCGACTGTTATTGTAAAATGCTTAAATTTAGCGCGTCATTACTCTATCTTTGTATAACGCAAATTACAGCTTGTTAAAATATATGCACGGATGTGCAATACCATTTTTATGGAGTAAAAAAAATCGGGACGAAATTTTATTAAAAAAAACTCCTGTGTATGTGTCAACAGAAATATATTTGCATATTTGTTATCACTATTTCAAGGTCACAAAACGTGACAAATACAACAAAAGCAATCCAGTGCATGGTTAGTTACAGTGTATATTTTGTGTCCGATCCATAACTTTTAAATCAATCAAGGTATGTGGACATTCGCCAATAATTATAAATTTACATGGACTTGACTTGGCATCATACCCTGTAACTGATATCCTTTCGCTATGACCTCCAAGTGTGACATTGACATATGAGGTACGGGTCTTGGAGTTAAACATGACATATCGTCTTATTTTTGTAACAATTTACGCCAAGGTATTTCAAAATCACATAACTGATGAAAAAACTGTATACCGTACAAAAGATATATCCTATTACAGACCATGTCGAGCTTTGACTCCAAGCCCAAAGTGTTGCCAAACAGACCTTTATCACCAATTGTGACCTTGACCTTGATGGTATGCGTCTAGGTGTTGCGCATGATAAATCATCTTCTTATTGTGATCATTTGTTCCAAGCATTTTCAAAATTTTCTTTATCGATGAGAAACTTATTAATTGGAAACAAAATATACATTATGGCAGGCAGACCATATAAAGCTAAGGTTGGGGTCCGGGTGTTGCGCATGATACATTTTCTTATCAATGTTTATATTATATTTGTGCCAAGTGTTTTTGCAATCCCTTGACTTATGATGGATCTATTGACTGTACTCTAATATATCCTTTAAGCTTTGATCTTCTAGTGTGGCTATGACCTTAGAGGTAGGAACATAGGTGTTTCGCATGACACGTCTGCTCAGTATTGCGAGCATTCATGGAAAAAATCAAAATACATTGACAGAAAGTTATGAACCGGATACCAAAAATACTCTCGAACAGACAATGTTGACCTTTTATCACCATGTGTCCTGAAACTACAAAGAAGGCGTCTGGGCGTAGCACCTGACAATCGTCTTGTTAAAGTGAACATGTTTGCCAAGTATTTTCAAAACCCCTTAATTGATGAGAAACTAATGAACTGGAAACAAATTATATCCTATAACAGATAAGATTTGACCTCCAAGTGTAACTTTTACCTCAGAGGTAAATATATGGTGTTGGAATAATTGATTGAATTACCAACCGGGATATTCATATAAGCTTGCAATACATCAAGTTTGATAACAATATTTCATTCCTAACTCAAGTTATGAACTGGATACCATATTTCTTTATTGAGTAACATTGCCATTAACTCCAGGGGGTCATAATGCAATACAAACCCAGGTCTTCATATAAGCTTGATATACACAAAGTTTGATTACAGTATCACATTCTTTACTTAGTTATCCTGTACAAAACATTTTTATATTTTAAGTAACGGTGACTTTGATCTTGACACCAGGAGGACAAATGAGTCCAAACCGAGATCTTCAAACAAGCTTGCTTTACACCAAGTTTGAATAAAATATCTTATTCCTAACTCTAGTTTTTGTCCGGAAACCATTTTTATATTTTAAGTTACTGTGTCATTGACCCCAGGGAGGTCCAAATGCGATACAGACCCGGTTCTTTACAAAAGCTTGCTATACACCAAGTTTGATTACAATATCTCATTTCTAACTCTAATTATTGTCCGTAAACCATTTTTCTCTTTTAATAACTGTGACCTTGACCTTGTACCAGGTGTCCAAATTCAATACCAAGCCGGCTTACTCCTATAACTCCCCCTAAGTTTCATTTGTGGGGGTATAATAAATCAAATAAAGTATAATTCGTATAAAGTATAAAGCGGCAAAAATGTGCATGTTCAGTATGATGTTTATACAATTAAATACAAATTTTATATGAAAACGGTTCACAATTTAATATTTCAGTAGAATGATCAGCTGACTGATTGCATTGATGGTCGTTAGACTATATAAGACTGTAATAGATTTGTTAAATCATGTATTCACTGAAATGATTAAAGTGGACTGGTCTACAGTAGATAAGTATTTCAGATATTGATATACCAGTATAAATGTGTCATATGGACATTGTAATGAAATATTACTTGAACAAAATTGCCGATAATGTTCTAAATGATTTAGTTTGTACATTTATATGACAAATAATAATATTTTGTTCTAGAACAGAACATTTTATTATTATCACTTATTATATTAGAATATATGTAGCTTCATATCATATATCACATACTTGCCAAAAATATCCAAACTTAAACATCCTGTATGTTTTGTGATTGATACTGTGACTGTGTGTATACCACACTTGCAAAAAATTATATATGTATATAATTATGCAAATAAAACAATTTTCAAACATCAAAGAATATGTAAAATGTGAACTGCAAATATTTGTGCACATTATATTTAATAAATAAATTATTTGGATTCATTATTTTTTTTTTTGAAAATTTGATTAAGAATTTACAGAAAATAAATTTCTAATTACCTCCCTTTATTTACATGAAATGATAAATTTGGTAATATCTTTATAAATTATGCCTATTTGAACTTACGATATTGACCAATTTTAATTTGAGCATCATATTTATGAAATAAAACCGTGAAAAAATTGTGTTACAGGATCTTTAACCATCTCGTGGTTTGTTGTTATTTCTGATACAAAATGCAATCAATATACTTGTTTATAGTATCAAAGACATACAATTATAAACCAATTCACTGTTCATACTTCCAGGGCTTGCTTTTTTTTTGGTAATTTTTATTGTAATGAACCTCATAGTTTGTAATACATTATTGCGCGGTTTGCATTTAGGAAGTACTCCATGTGTTTTCTTATACAATGATCTGCAATTACTTCTGTACTTGCTTGTGGTAAGAAACAGTGGAAATGACTGAAATATATTCCATGACCAATCATAACAAAAATGACAACAACAAAAATGAGTAACAGTGCCCTGAACTCCTGGGAGTCAAAATGCAATACCAACCCGGGTCTTCATATAAGCTTGCTATACACAAAGTTTGAATACAGTTTTATATCACAACAAACATCCGCGAGCAGACCACTGGTAGGCTGCTATACAATCAAGTGCCAAACTTACTTGTGTATCATTGCGGATGATCACGTTACAAATATCGTACATAAGGCTAAAATATGCCTACACGATCGCTTGGATAAAGTACTTAAATCAAATTAGGAATATTTTAAACGGTAACTTTAATTCTATAATGTGACAACATGAATCCCTTTATAAAACATGCAAGGTCCATACTTTGAAGTTTTCTCTGTTTGCGCCTGCATGTCGAAATGATTGTTTAAAATGTCGAGAACAATCGGCGAGCAAACTATATTATTGGACAATTAAACGCATGTATAGCAATATTAAAGTTCTAAAATATCATCATGTGCACGATTGTTATTTTGCCTTCGATGAAAAATAATAGTCGTTTGTAAATGTGCATAACAAAGTTACTTTAGCCGGTACTAGGGTTCATAACGGTTACTCGCATTTTCCAGTACCGTCCATGAGCAGGCACAATCCGACCGAGACTGTGTCAAATTGTGTCGTTGTGTGCGCTGTTTAGGGATATTTATTTCTCTTTATTTGATTACTTCCATATATTTTCATTCGGTTGTATACACTGTGTTGTAAGCTGTTTGTTCGTAAATGTGTAGAGACTTCAAAGACGGAGGACTTCCGAAGGTGAAAGGTATATGAGTTGCTCTTGTTTATGAATCTAAATGATATGCATTATTCCGCTCCTTCTTTTTTTTCAGCGATTCATATATCAATAATATATTTGATGTATTTTTAAGCTTTTCAAGTTTTAGAAGTGGAAAACCTCCCCACATGATTAATATCTTAATATGGCAACTGCTCAAAGCAGTATAAAGCAAACAAATGTGCAACTCTATTCAGCTTAACCAGTTCAACCCCTAACTCGATATTATATCTGTGTAACAATCAGATAGACCATGATCAATTTTCAAAACATCTGTGCACACTAAATAAGGTTTATAAAAATGTGATAAATTAAAGTATCAATTGGAAATTCAGAACAACATTTCTCTCACGGAACTTATGATTACAGAACTCCAGACGTTACTTCTATGATAAAGTATCTACATGATACAAATCTACAATTACGTCGAAAACATTGTTTAATACTGATGAAGCTGATCAAACTTCTTCTTATTCTGTTTACTTGTATGGTCGCTTTCGTCATAATATGACCACAATTGTGTTAGTATGCCGTAGGACCAAACATAGCAAAATTTTAGTGGTCTGTACAGAATGATAAAGTCTGAGCGAAGGTAATATGACAGTGAAATCATTTTTCTTTTCTCACTGTCATTTCAATTGAAACATACATCAACACAAATTAGAGCTATCACTAAAGGGGATTAATACCCCCACTAGCAACTTTGACTTTTTGTAAAATAAACTCAACATATTGTTAATAAAGTATCAACTGGGTACAAAGAATTATTTAAATTAATTAACACCCCTAATGGACACTATAAGGAACTGTGAAATTGACAACATAGGATCGTTATATGCCTTAATTTGTTAAACCTGTATGCAAAATTTAAACAAAATTTACCGTGTGGTTTATGAGTTATGGACATTTTTATGAACTAAAACTTTGCCGTTAGAAGGGCTTTTTTCAGAAATGAGGGATCTCTAAATAAATTGTAATATCATCATTATGAAAAATGTTTTTCCATTGCTCATTGTTAAGAACCAAATAATGGCATTCATGTAACAAATTAAACAAGCAAAATAACTGTTTCTAAAATAAATGTTTTTAATATGAATAAAAATGTTACCCTACCCAACCCACTTAAACACTTCTTTGACCATTTCCCTATGTAAAAAGCCTTTTTCAAAATATCCCCGAAATTTACCATAATGAGGGGCTATTTTCAAAGTTTGCCTAAATTTTCTTAAATGTTAATTGGTTGGTCTTACAAATTATAAAATACTTTTTCCGTGTAGTTTTAATTTTATTAAACATTGAAACTATCTGGTATCATATTTGCTATTAAAATTGGCATCAAATAAATACCTACAATAATCATTTAATTAAAATTAAACACTTTTTTTCTTCCATTCATTATGGATCTGGAAAATTCATAAAAAAATGTTAAAAAGAAAAAAAAAAGAAAAAAAATGCCCCTTTTGGGGTTTGAACCCACGCCCCTCAGTTTCTATACACTTGTCAGTGATTCTTGCCTATTTGAATACTCTTCAAAGTAGAAATAGTGCATGAGGGGTGTACTACCTTAATTGGAATATCATCCGGGGTCTGCATATAAGCTTGCTATACTCCAAATATATGATACATAAGATCAACAAGAAAAGGCGGCGTTAAAAGAACGCAACCCCAATATAACCCAGCAACAAGAACCAGTGGCAAGGAGCCCAAGCGGACCCCAAACAAAAGCAGGACAGGGCACAAGACAGAGCACGGACAGGTAAATTACTTAAATGATAAATAATTTGTAACTGATAAAGAATTCAAGAAAACCCCTCGACCAACTGTTAAAGGGTTGAACAGTTTGATTACATTGTTTTTTCTTCCATTATGGATCTGGAAAATTCATAAAAAAATGTTAAAAAGAAAAAAAAGAAAGAAAAAAATGTCCCTTCTGGGGTTTGAACCCACGCCCCTCAGTTTCTATACACTCGTCAGTGATTCTAGCCTATTTGAATACTCTTCAAAGTGGAAATAGTGCATTAGGGGTGTACTTCCTTAATTGGAATACCATCCGGGGTCTGCATATACGATTGCTTTACTCCAAATATATGATACATAAGATCAACAAGAAAGGCGGCGTTCAATGAACGCAACCCCACAACAACCAGTGACAAGGAGCCCAAGCGGACCCGAAACAAAAGCAGGACAGGGCACAAGTCAGAGCACGGACAGGTTAATTACTTAAATGATAAATAATTTGTAACTGATAAGGAATTCAAAGAAAACCCCTCGACCAACTGTTAAAGGGTTGAACAGTTTCATTCCTAACTCTAGTAATTGTCTGGAAACCATTTTTGTGTCGCCTCTACGGAGTAATGGCGACATATAGGGATCACTTTTCCGTCGACTGTCTGTCCGTTCGTAT
Organism: Ruditapes philippinarum; assembly: GCF_026571515.1. Lineage (NCBI taxonomy): Eukaryota > Metazoa > Mollusca > Bivalvia > Venerida > Veneridae > Ruditapes > Ruditapes philippinarum. The sequence goes on from NW_026859628.1 coordinate 43,509, forward strand.
GAATGTCTGGGCGTCTGTCCGTCCTTCACAAAACTTGTCCGGACTACTCCTCATAAACTACTTGTGCAATTCCATCCAAACTTTACAGGAATGATCAGTACCAAATTCTGGAAACAAAGTGATCCCTCGGAAGCATTAATCACAACAAGTTGTGCATATCTTCACCATGTTCCGGTTCCAAGATTTTTGTCCGAGTTATGGTCCTTTAATAATTTTTATTTTCAAAGTTTTTCCGGACTACTCCTCATACTACTTATGTAATGTCAATGAAACTTTACAGTATTGATCTGTAGCTCAAGTCCTTGTGCATATTGCACGAGTTTATTATGTCGGATGATTTTTGGCCGAGTTATGGTCCTCTAATAAAACAGGTGTTTTTTCTGTGTGTTGCCAGATACACAAACGCTTGTCCGGACTACTTCTCAAAAATTACTGGCGCAATTTCATCCAAACTTTTCATAAATGAGCAGTACCAAGTCTAGTTGAGCATATCATTCGCTTTTTATAATTCATTCAATTTTGCTTAAGTAATGACCCTTTAATTAATTTTTAAAGTTTGTCAAGACTACTTCTCATATAGCACTCATGCAATTTCAATGAAGCTTGGAGGATTGATTGGTAGGTCAAGCACTTGCGCATATTACACGGGTTTTCCGCTTTAATGATCTTTTAGCCTAATTATGACCCTTGAAATAATATAGTTTGTCCGGACTTCTCCTCATATACCATTAATGCAATTTCAATGAAACTTTACAGGATCAATTGGTAGGTCAAGTACTTGTGCCTAATACACAAGTTCTTGGCTGGAATGATTTTTGGCTGAGTTATTGCCTTTGAATAAAAAAAGCTGTTTTTAGTATTGCCAGCTACACAGAAGTTTGTCTGGACAACTCTTCAGAATTTGCTGGTGCAATTTCATCAAAACTTTAGGGACCATGTCTAGTTGTGCATCTCATTTTTCAATTCATTGATTTTTGTCAGAGTTTTTGACCTTTCCTGACTTTTATTTTGAAATTTGTCCGTACTAATCCTGTTTCAATAAAACTTAAAAGGGTTGATCGATAGCTCAAATTCTTTTGCATATCATACAGGCTTTTAAGTTGAAAGATTTTTTGCCAAGTTATGGCTATTATGAGGTTACATATGTCATCACTGATGACCCTTGTTTATCTTTAGAAACAGTGATCTTGACCCCAGGGGGTCCAAATGCAATAACAACCAGAGTCTTCCTATAAGCTTTATAAACATCAGGTTTGATTACATTATCTCATTCCTAACTCTATTTATTGTCCGGAAACAATTTTTCTCTATTTTTAGTAACGATGACCACGACCTTGACCCAAGGGGGTCAAAATGCCATACCAACCGGTTTTTCATATAAACTTGCTATACAACAAGTTTGATTACATTATCTCATGCGTAGCTCTATTGATTGTCCAGGAACCATTTTTTCCATTTTAAGTAACGATGACATTGACCATGACCCTAGGGGTCAAGATGCAATACGACCGGGGTCTTTATATAAGCGTGCTATATACCAAACTTGATTATTATATCTCATTCCTATCTGTAGTTTTTGTCCGGAAACCATTTTGGCCGGGTTTCACATGTGCAAACCCGGGTTATAAAATGGTGAATGTCGGCTGGCAAGCGGGCGGGCGGGCGGACTGATAGGCTGGCGGGCGGGCGGTTAATATATTTTCGTAACAGTTTTCTCAGCAACTACTTATCACAGCATCTTGATATTTAGTTTAGAGTAGTCGTGGTCCCATACTGTGGAATTTGATTTCAGGTCTGTCGCAATGCCACTTCCTGTTCACCGACTTAGTTAAATTTTTGACATTAATGGTCAATGGTAGGAATTTTTTGTAACATATAAGCTTGCTATACAATGCAAATTTGACAACACTATTTCATTTGTAACTCTAGTGATTGTCCAGGAACCATTTTTCTAATTTAAGTAACGGCGACCTTGACCTTGACCCGAGGGGGTCCTAATACACTAACTGGGTCTCCATAAAGGGGTGATATTTATCAAGTTTGATTACAATAACTCATTGCAAACTCTAGTTATCGTCTGGAAAGCATGATGTGGGTACAATGACCTAGCAATGCACAGGTGAATTAAGATACGTAAACTTTATGTTTCGATGTATCAAAATAAAATTATAGAAATCAGCTTAAAGCACTTACCAGTTACGATAATTTCCATTATAATTAAAGCAGGAATTAACATTCTGTAATATTGTTTACTGTTCAAACACGCAAGTGACCTTATTATGTAACTACGTGAATGAGAAAGTACTACATCTGTAATATTAAACTTCTTTTACATGATGTTATCTATAACCTAATTCTTAATCGTTATGTATACAAATTTGTAGATTTTATCATAGATAAAAAAAATGTTTAAAGGATAAATTAATGTTCGTGTTATATGTATTTAGTGGTTATACACTCTGAGTAAACCTGTATGACGTACGAGCTTGCATTCTAAATGAATTAAATGAAATAATAAAGCAAGGCATATTTTCCTTCCCCAAAGAAAGATTCGTTAAAAGCATGCAGTTTTCCCCTAAAAATCGAATAAACATCAAGTTTTTTCTTTCCTTTTGCAAATATACAGTGTGATTTTCCCCCAAAATTAAGGAAATTGCTGCTTCCCTAACTAGTGAAAAAGCCCTGAATAGTCATTACGAATTAAAGGACCAAAATATAGAATTCCTTCCGAAATTGATTTTAATGCTTGTCAAGGTCAGATAGCTTAATCGATCGAGGACTTTTCAGTAAAATGGTGTCGTTGCGAAAATGCTGATAGTAATGCACTTAATACATGGAAACATATTATATTTAATATTATTGAATCACGCATCGAATTTTATCGTGGGAATGAACATCTTTTACCACCTAAACCTAGACCTACTTTAAGGCATCTTAAAAAGGATATATTAGCGTTCCATTCTAAATTTGTTTTAGTTCCGGCTGACAAGGCGGCCAATAACATTATTATAGTATGACGTATTCATTATATAAATGTTTTACAAAATGAACTTAAGGGGATATTCAGACAAAATAATGACAAAAATATCAAAATGATCTTATGTACTCAAATCAAGCTAAAATGACATTTCTTAAAGTTCCAGCATGAATTTCTGTTTAAATTTTATATATTTTGGGTGTGAATCGTAGATATATCTATTTATGTTGAACAAAATTTAAACGCCAATAGAATCACCAAATAGTTTTAAAACAAGTCATGTGGCTTAAACAAACCCTTGAAGTTACAATAAGAGATATTTTGGACATTGTATGAATGAAACAAGTCTAAGCCATTCATTTGACATGTTCTTTAACGTTTCCAGAGTTCACAGTGACAACTATTTGAAATCCTGGCGCTCTAACCTGACCCACGCGGGTCAAGTTAGGAAACAACTATTTTATTCTTTACATGGAGAAAAGTTTTGTTCCTTTGACTGTCTAATGTATTCATTTTGAGGGCATTTACAGAATACTAAATGAAAAATTAAAAACTAAGAAATGAAAATTTTGCCTGTGTCTCCCTTTAACAGCACTAATGCTTATTATAAAACCGTTCTTTCTGAAAGAGATATTGTGAACAGTTATATTTCTAAACTGTTAAAGTAGGTGTTGGTGAGAAAGAGCTTAAACTTCCTATCATGTACTGGATTCCAAAATTACATAAACATCCATATAAAGCCCGCGCTTCATTGCTAATTCTACTACCAGTAATCTTTCTGTTTTATTGACTTCTTGCCTTACTGCCATCAAGGCACATGTCATTAAATACTGTGAAACAGTTTATGAAAATACGGGCAAAAATCTTTTTAGGTCTGTTAAAAATTCAACTGAAATTTTAGATACGTTTAAAGTTAAGAATTACATGTATTAAGCTTCATCTGTAAGTACTTACGATTTCTCTACCCTATATACAACATTAACACATAATCTTATAAATGATAAATTATTATCTTTAATTCAAAAAACATTTTCAAGAGAAAAAGTGACGTTTCTTGCTTGCAATTCAAAGAAGGCTTTCTTTACCCATGGTATCATTAAACAATATACAATGTGGACCTGTGACGAAGTTTGTTAGCACTTTCGTTTTTATTAGATAACATTAATGTCAGGTTTGGTAAAACAGTTTTCAAACAGATAATAGGCATTCCAATGGGTACTAATTGTGCATCCCTGATAGCTGATTTATTTCTCTACTGCTATGACAGTTCTTAAACAAAGTTATCGCTATCATAAATTGCGTAAATATTTTATTAACTTTTACCATCGTAATTCAGATTAAGTTTTAAAATTTTATTGTAATTTAAAAACTATTTTACGACAAGGTATAAGCAAACCTGATTTCTATGGAGATGTGGTTTACATACTTCGTAAGATCATGGGTCATAGTAATTTTTCTGCCGTCTTCACTAAAATTATCAAACGGTTTATTAAAAGAGGTTATGATCCAATTATTTTAGGGCATACCACATGCTTGGTGTTCAACCCTTTTACAGTTGGACGCTACGCTTTCCTCTTTTAATTGCATCTGACGGACTAAGTGGGAGACTATGATGGACAGTTCTTAAAGCCCTTTGGGACTGAATTGTCTTAATGTTCGTCTTCTGTCTTGCATCGTCGGGCCCTTGTCGGTGATTTTCATGTTGGTCTGCCTTCCTTTAAGGCATCGAGTGCTACATATTTACATAATTTTGTATGTGTTTTATTTATTTCATCTAATGTAACCATGACCATTGTTAGAATTTCACTTGGCGGGGATGAATTTTATTTACACTTTTATGTCATTCAGGAACATATTGAGGCTGAGAGTGAGGTTTGGCACGCCTAAAACCGGTTTAAACTCCCCAGTGGTTTAACTACCACTGACCGTTCCAAGGCGGTACCCCTTTGTGTTCCTTCACGTGTTTTTCATGTTTGTATTGTTACTTGTTTTGGATGTTAACATGTTTTGTGATGTCTGTCTTGTTGGATTGTCGTTAACGGTAGGTATTTTTGTCAATCCCCCCTCACCCAGTTTTTAACCCCCTCCCACCTTTTCACCCTTACAGCCCTTATCCCTTTATTCCCTTATGGGCCCGTTTTAGTTGATATTATTTCACATTACATGTCCCACTCCTTTCACCGTTATGTCAGCTCCAGGTTTTTGTTTGGTGCCTTCTGGGTTCCCTTCTTGAATGTGTTCATCCTATGGATATTTTGGAACATTAAATGCAACACTTTCGTGTCTTCAAATGAAAAGCGGCGTATGGTCCCCATGTTAAAGAAAGCGTTCGCCCTAATCGAGAACAAATGGGCACAGCTAAATGAAATAAAATTTTGAAAGGGAATAAGATGTCATGGATCCTGCATTTCACAGATAATGCGTCAGAAAACGTTAAAAGGCAGGCAACATATCATACGGGCAATTGATCATTATGTAAGAAGGAATATTAGACACCCCCTCCCCCCTAAAAAAGCCAAAATAGAAATGAAAACAGCACAAACACAACCAAAATGTCGTGCTGAACGATTTTCTTTTTTGCCATGACATTTACTAGTTGGATGACTCAATATTCCTACTTGAATAATATTTGATAACCGTTGGGAATGTTCCCTGCTTTTTAATTTGTCTTTTGACGTCTTATCTTCAAAAGTTTATCAAAAGTAAGACCTTGACAGTTTTGATAATGTATTTTAAACAATCAAGTCAAACAATAGTGAACTTGAATACAAAGGAGCTATAATGTGTGTATTCATTTTGATAGTTTGCAGTTCGAATACACAATGTCGTGACGCTTTATATCCGGTTGTTATGACCCCGGACATATAGTAATTGAACCGTCAGTCCCTTGTCAGAACGAGCTCAACGGCAAGTTTGAGTTTTCCTAAATTCGTTCTGTACCAATGGCTTCATGCACATATTCTTTATCCTTCATGTACAGACTCAATCAAACCGAGTATGCATTTCCCTTGTAATGCTGTTGTGATTAATGCTTTCGAGGGATCACTTTGTTTCAAGACTTTCATATTTTTATACTAACAAATCAAAACTTAATACAAAATCTATACAAGTTGCATCACTATTGCTTCCATATTTACCAAGTTATTGCCTTTTTTTAGCAAAAGTGATTTGAACACAGAGCAGACGTGAAACTTTCTTAGCTAAACTTTATTCTTGTTCAGTACAATACGACATTTTAGATGTTACATACACAGCACGGCGCATTTTATGACGACAAACCTGGGTTTCATTTGTTGATTTGTAAAATTTTGTAAGTACTCCGCAATGACTTTGACTCCTACGTGAGAATTTACACGTTAAACCTTTCGTCATTCCTGATAAAACACTATTGCACTTTTAATCAATATTACATGTGGTGGATAATTGTATATCTACATGTACACTTAAACCCTGGACAAATAATATCTGTACCCTGTTCTAGGTTAAGCCTTTACACAATAGAGAGCTCATGTAATGCCATGTAATTTTCCATGACCACAAACTGTTGAAATGTTATCAGCCAATCGATCAGTAGCAAACATATATCTTTTTTGTTGTAATTTATCTTTTTTCGCACGCACGCACACCCCCCCCCCCCCCCCCACACACACATACATACATACATACATACATACATACATACATACATACATACATACATACATACATACATCATTATATATGGCAGACATATCGGGTTACACAGCCATTCACTGCATGGGACATGTCTACTATATGCCATTATCTATAATAACACTTGATGGATGCCTTTTTTATTAGACTGAATATTTGTTTTAAGCCTTAAATTTGCCTTTACCTACTTTGAATTTAACATTTCAGAAACATATGTATAGGTCTTGCTACCTTTTTTATATTGAAATACAGTGCAGTTAATCGACATAAAGATTTCTCAACTAAGATACAACAAATAATAGCCCGTCAAGAGAACTCGAGAACAAACTAACTAACTAACTAATTAACTAACTAACTGACTAAGTAAGTAAGTAAGTAAGTATCTAACTAACTAACTAACTAATTTGAAAGTATCATGAATAAAATAATATTTTAAATGAACAAAAAAGTTTTACTCTTTCCTAGTTACTGTAGCACAAAAGAGCTGAAAATTGTTTCCTTGAACGGCTTTCAGCGTTATTCATTCTTGATGATAAATACCTACGATGTTATCATTTAAAAGAGGTGAACGGCTGATGACGTTACTAAAATTTCGATGACACTCTAACTGAAATTCCCTATAACTTTAACAGAAAAGCATTTTTGAAGATATGAATTGGAATATTTAATGACAAAATGTTGACGTTTATGAATCGTATGATAAAAGGATTTATTATCATGAGAAAATATAAGTTTTTGTGACTTAAAAATAAAAATGCCGCATCTCATCGGATAGTGTGGTTATTTTCAGACAAAATTCACGTGAAGTAAAGCTTGCACAGGGCCAGAAATTTGTTAGTATGCTCCTTTGGATGTTGACTATGAATCCATAACATTGATTTACTCAACACAGTTGGGATATGTTAGAAATAGATGAATACTTACCGTCCGTCAATTGTGTTTCGTGCGCCGACATGTATATACTGGTACAGCTGTCGACGTTGGAACTGCTGTCTGCCCATTTGATTGTACGGTGTGTAAATTATGTATCTATTCATTTTATGCAATGACGTCACGCAAAAAATATGCACGGAGTCGTTAAACTTTTCAATTTAAGTTTGATTACATTGCAACTAATTATATTTGTGTTAACCACTAAGTAGGCTATATTTAACATTTATGCAGACATATTTATTTTTATTTGATACGTTTAAAGTTATCAGATAGCAAATACTCTGCACTAGTTTAATTAATTATTTTAATGAGGAAAATACCGTATATGTGACGTATATCATTAAAATTTAATGTGTACATTTGTAGAAGTACATATGATGAAATAAAACTGTTAATGTGTGTTTAAGTCACACAAAAACGTTCGATATCATTCAGCGCCTAAGCAATTATCCTGATGAGAAATTGACGTGCTCTCCTGCTTATATCTGATTCGAGATAATTCGCAGGTAGAACAAGTGGAACATAAATAATAAAACAAAATCCCGTAAGCTAGCTGCTAAACTTTCTCACATATAATGAGCATTGACGACATTCTTGAAATCTTAAAAGAAAAGTTGAACGTTTTATTTGTATGAATTATTATGCATATAAACAGTGAAACTTTCGTCTACAATAAATCAAATACATGTACATGTATATAATATATTGTTCCATAAAATGGCCCGAATAAAAGTATCACTCCCTTAACCGGTGACCGGTGACAGGTATGTCTTTATTTCAACACACATTTGCCAAACCAAACAAGTCGGCGAAAGTTGTTTCAACTTCACTTTTAGCGAACTCCGGATATAACGAACGATATTCAAATGTCCCTTGAGTTCAATATAAGCGGAGTCGACTGTATACTGTCAGAGTATATTGTTTATTGCATGCGATAGAAAGAAGTCTTACAGGTAAAGGTTAATTTGACGAAGGTACAGAAAATCTATGATAGAGCCAAGAAAACGAAATAGTAGAAAATACAATATTTTGTAGAAACGCTCAGGCAGATTGGTAGAATTCAGCAATACATACAGGAAAAAATATACAGATACAGGGAACATGTGGATTCTTGCGTTATGTAATTCACTGCAGATAAAGGTTGTATTATGCAAGTTTGGAGAAGATTACGCTGGTACTTAAGATATACAAGTGTCACGAAAAGTGAGAATGTTAAAAAGGCACCATCTGATGAACTTTACATGGAAGTAATGCCTTATCACATTGCGATACTGCAGACATTTTCACAAAAAATCTTACGATTTATCTTAAGTTTTTCACTTACGATAATCGTAAGTTAAATCTTAAGTCATTTTCACAAAGCCACTCGTAAGTTAAAATTTTATCTTAAGATAAAAAATTCACTTACGATAAATCTTACGACAAAAACATCCCTAGCAACGTTCATTTGATAGTGATGTGCATGCTCTATATTTGATTCCGGTTTTAAAATCAAGTAATCAAGAGCTTGAAATATCTATTGAACACAATCAAATTTCAATAAGAACAAAAAAAAAATGATTCAAACTGATATAATTTATATCTTGATTGAAGATAATTATAAATATCTAAAAGATTCAGAAAGAAGGTCTACTATGTTATTAATAAATAAAAAGGTACCACTAGTACATGCTGGCAATGAAATCGAACTCACCAATTGTACAAATTATAAGTTTTCAATAATAAGTTACAGTCTAGTTCACATTTAAACTATTCATAACCTTCTCCATCGTGACGTCATCAAGTCATGACGTCACAAATGTTTATGTTGAAAAATAATTATACCTCAATTTGTGTTATTTATAGCATATTGTTTGCTTATATTTATTTGTCCTCCAACTTTTTGTTTGTTTTTATTCAGTTTAGGTAAGAGATACATGATATTTTACCCTTAAGAGAGAAAAAACTACACTTACGAACGGGAAAGACCTATCGTAAAGTTACGACAGATTTTGCACTTAAGATTTTCTTAAGATTTTTTGTGAAAAGGAGATTTATCGTAAGATTTCTCTTACGACAAAAAATTGTCGTAAGATTTTTTGTGAAAATGTCTGCTGGAATATGAAAAAGTTAAATCCGATCAATAGACCACAGAAAGTGTAACAAAGAAGTGATACGATCATTTCCGAAAGCGGGACCTCGGGAAAAAAAACACGGAAAATCAAACACGAGCAAGTCTGCGCTATCCTTACAGATAACCCTGAGAAATTGAAAATAGAGGAGCAATTAAATAATGAAGTTAATGTTTCATCTGACAAAACAGGCAAAATAGAGAATATCCCATTGTAAAAAATGCGAAAGAAAAATAATTATTCATCTGTGAAGAGGATTGGTATTGCCTAGGAGTGTGAAGCAAATGTTTGGACACATTGGTAAATGCATTGTTATTAAAGCAATGAGCTTTTGAGGTCATACTTGCCTTTGATGACAAGCTTTGAATATTTGTGATTGATAGGAAAAGCTTCGAATTATGTTTGACAATAACTAATTGCCCATTTTCACTGCGGTATACCGTACCCCGGATTTTGCTCGATTATATGATGACTTTTATCCCATTTTGCGACTTTGAACGAGGAAAGAAGGTTCGTTCAGTGACGATATTATTTCATTTTGAATTGGTTTGAAATAAATTTTATAGATAAACAAATACTTCGATAATTTCTCTATTGGCTGAAAACCAAAAGTGTTGAGAAATGAAAGCTTTTCATTCCTGCTCATGAAAAAAAATCTATAATTTTCTGTGTTTAAAAAGTTCTCGTTGCTATCGAAGGATCAACCTTTCCAGAATTTGTTAATAATTATTGCATATCGTACTTTACATCGTAAAAAAGCATCCAAAGAGCATTAATTCAGCCTCAAGATTGTCAATATTAGACAGTATTGAGCAAGTGATAATATCAACCGACTTCCTACTATGCCAAAAATCCATTTCAAGGAAACTTTCGGTCATTTTGTAGCTGCACTCTAGCAACGGCAGACCGTCTGCACGTGAAATTTGTTACGTCATAAGCAATGAGTTACAGTATGACTGCCGAGCGGGAACAGCTAAAACAACCGAATAATGGATTTTGATAAGAAAATGATAAAGGGCAGCAGATGAAATTAAATGTTATGTTCCTTATAACCTTTTACCTCATAAAGGCTTGTTTGAAGGCTTTACTACCCCTCCCCTTTTGAGGCCTCAAATAGTGTAAAACATGCGCTATTTAAAAATTTTGAGTTTGAGAAAAGTGCTCTGCCTTGTGCCTACGTTCCCTTCGCAGCTCACTGAATACACTCGCGTTACTTCAGACCGCTCGTGTAACGAGCGCCGATTTGTGATATAGACCTTTACAGTGAACTTTGAACGACCAACAAAAATCTACCAAATTTCAATTTATCCAAAAATCTTTATACGTATTTTCTTTGGTTGAAACATATCACGTGTCTGCAAAATTTATAAATAGACGGGTATTTCCTCGCCAGATTGTAAACAAAATACACAAAATAGCGTATCCGGCCAGACATCTCTACAGAAGTTTGTTTTCCGTTAAACCACTGAACACAATTAGGATACATTTAATTGTTCTAAACATGGTCATTAAAGTAACTGTGTTTTTCAAGGAAAAGCGCACCTTCATCGATATAATTTGCGAGAGAAACCAGTTTCCGCGATCTAGATCTACATTAGTTCTGGCTCCAAAACTTTATAAGCCGCTATTAAACTGACGCGGCATGTAATGTCACAGTATATAAACGGGTAACCTGAAGACCTTAAGCTAGATCTACATCGGGAAAAAAAACATTGACAGGACAAATTTTGTATGTCTATTGTACTCTGATTCAGTCAACTCTAGATCATGTGTGAGGAAGATGCACCTGTAAGTGATGTTGAAGAGAATTGACATTGTACTGTATTTGATAAAGTAGCCAACAGTACACAAGTCTGGTCTGCAGGTGTTAAGACAGTCCAGATGTCAATATGGTATTAATTTTGATTTATGCTTAAACATTTGAGACAGTATTTTTCACTGTCCATGATTCTGATTATGTTCCCTTAGCAATAATACATGTGATATATCTCAAACAGATCAGATTATCTTACAACATTGGCTAAAGCATTTATCAGTTTAAAAGAAACTTCACAATTTGTAGTGACGACTAAAAAGTGAATAGTGCAGACAGGATCAGATCTTACGACACAGATGGGCCTCCGCAATATATTTTTTTTAAATTCTATAAATTGTTAAAATTGTATAAAATATGTAACCATGCAGCTGAACAGAAATTTTATCTATGTCATTGTGTGCATGGAATATAGAAAATTTAGTAGCCATCATTTCATACAGTTATTGATTTCTCTTTAACTCTTTTACTGTGGTTCGTGTTTTTTTTTTTTTTATTTTTTTTTTTCATTAACAAAAACACAAATGTGATTTTATTTAGAAATTCTAAAATATTCACTATATATTTCATTTTGTTAACAAAGTTAAGCTGTAGTGGATATGTTTTGAACTTGTTACATAATATAAACATTTACAAGATATCTTCCAGATTGAACACAATAGAGTAATTTCTGTGGCTTTTAAATAAAAAAAAAATCCTGTAACAGTTATCATAATTGATAAATTTATTAATATAAAAGCGCCATACAGTTATCAAAATTGAATAATTAATAAACATGTCAGGGTAATGCAGGAGATTAGTGCTTTTCATGTATTTAAAAACAACTTATTATGAATAACTATGATTTGGAAGAGATGCTAAATAAATATCCATCCCGTAACCGTGTGTACAGCGGAAAAATTCAAATACGTAGAGGAGAATACAAATACAGACACGAGTGAATCATTAGGTCGTATTTTATTCCAAATGAGTTTTTTTAATTCATTGGGTAAACGACCCAGTCAGTATAATGTTCACTTTGATCAATCGTTGAAAAATGCCTTTCTGGGTTTATTGCAGTCAGATACAGGATTTAAGATATGCGGACTATATTGTGTATATTACATCATACATAAATTTTTTCGTAGAAACATGAAGGACCTTTAAACACATTTTGATGTGCAATGCAGGAAATGGAATGACGATTTTATTCGATCTTATTTTAGTTACATGTATAATAAATGTAAAGGTACACAATAAAAGGTTGTAAAGAAAAATATTGCCGTGTTATGTATAATGATCCCATGTAAATGTAATTGATCGATATGATCATAATATAAAGAAGACAAATACTGCTTCAACTCATACATGTTTATTTCCTACATGGTAACATATATAATAACAAAGTTATATATCATTTTACAAAACCGGCTTTTATATTGTTACAAATTTATCCAAAACATATTACAATACAGTCGACTACAAGGTGTATGTTCTAATTTCTTCTTTATAACGTTCTTAAATGTCGAGTAAATGTTCTACGGCTTCGCAATATTCTCGTCTAAATTGATAGTATCTCAGCATAGTCCAAGCCATGTATACAAATGTTCACATATTCAATGTGTCTGGACAGTTGCTTTATTCCAAAAGTTTTTATTATTGACAAACACATATTCACATCGCTTATATGCAAATAAGTTTATATGGAAAAAGATTGCCGCCGCATGTGTGCAGTCTTGCCGCCGCACGTGTGTAGTATGATGTTTCCTCTCTATGGTCCTGTTACAGGCATTTTTTTTAACTCTTTTTTATTGATATAAAGATATTATCACTCTCAAAACGTTTTTGTCGTGTGATCAATCGATTGTGACACTAGTCCTTATGCCCATTGGCACCCAAAATAGGAGGCAAATACTACATTAATAGGTTTTGTATAGTCATATTTTGGTCATTCATTTACGGTTTTTTGATAATATGAGAATAATTTTGAGAATATGAGAAAACGATTTATAATGTTTGTATATTATTGAACACTATTTTTAAGGAAACCATGCCGTTGATGCAAGTCATTATTATGTTTCCTCTACTTGGCTCTGTTGTCTGTTACCAACGACAGTTTTTGTTTAATTTCAAATTTCAAGTGTTAAATTATAACTTAAACCTTTAATTAAGTACTGCTTCCAATTTGTTCACATGTAGTGTAAACAGAAACATATGCCATTCGGAAATTGTAAGAAAGAAAAACTACCCTCTCTTAGTAACTTTTGAAATCTTTTTAAGAACTTTTTTTTCTTACTTTGTTCGAAATAATGATCAAAATAATTACTTACCGCCAACGATAAGTGCAGCGAAACAAAATAACACCGGTAACCACGTTTCTTTAAAACGAAAAGCGAAACAATTCTTAATTATTGATGTGTTTCAACCAGTAAAAATTAACTTCCTAGTTATTTATTCAAACTAAGCATAGAAAATGCATTACTCATTGATTCTCCACTAAATCTGCAAATTAGAAAATATTCTGTCCCTCGAGTATATTTTGTTGCACTGCAATTGAAAAATACGTTTGGGCATTCTATTGCTTCAATACATGATCATGTAAGTAAAGCATTCAAATTAATGTGATAGTCTGTTGGATTTATACGAAATTATTATCATGCAAAGGTGCTGTATAGCCCATTATGTAATGTTCCCAGGCTTGGGTCCCATATAACTGTTGGTTTTACATAATTTCCCCTGAAACATGTGTTGAAGAAAAGCCTCTTAAGTATTAAGTTTTATTTTAAATGTCTAAGTGAGCGATTTTTATTGTTTTCTACAGTCAATTTGGAAAAAGGTTACAAGCTGAAATACATGTCCCTCATATATTGAACGTTACCACACTTCAGGTAATCCTGAGTAAAAGTAATATGAACTTGTAACATATTAATAGTTTGCTATTGAACTCAAGTTTTAACATATTTCATTATTCAAAAATAATTTTGACTACAATATACATGTTAGAACCACAATGACTTTGCAATGATGAGTCAATTTGGATTATAATCTAAAGAGAAACAGATACGTTACCATGATATCCCACTGAGAAAGATTTACTATAACCAGCACTTAAAAGTGGGATCGCATTTATACATTATTCAAATATATGCTTTAGGAAACCTAATGGGATACTCAGGCGAATTAATGACAAAAATATAAAAATGATTTTATGTACTCAACTCACGTTAAAATGACATTTTTTTAAAAGTCCCAGCATGAATGTCTGTATAAATTCTATTATTTTGGGTTTGAAGCGTAAATATATCTACGAGTATATATGTTGAACAAAATTTAGAGGCCGACAGAATCACCGAATATGTTTTAAAATTGTACAAACCCTGGAAGTTAAGATAACATAACGATATTGTGGATTTTGTATGACTGAAAAAGGTATAAGTCACTCATTTGACATGTTTTTTTAAGGTTTCCAGAGTTCAATGTGACAACTATTGTGATATCTAAACACTCTAACCTGACCCACGTGGGTCAAATTAGGAAACCACAATTGTTTTCTATATAACGAGAAAAGTTTTGTACCTGTGACTGCCTAGTGTATTCATTTTGATGATATATACAGAATAGTGAATGAACAATTCAAAACAAAGGAATGAAAATTTTGCCTGTGTCTCCCTTTAATATTATAATATATTTGGCAAACATATGTGTATATCTGATATATATTAGTTTTTTGACCAACTGATACGTTACCAACAGATACGTTACCAATATTTATTGTTTGAATCTCAATTGACGGTTTTGCTCAGTTTTGAAATGGTTTCATTTAAAAAAAATCACAGCATAACGTACGTGTAGACGATAAATGATGCTTTGGTCTTGATTTTATTAGAAAACTGAAAATGTGAATCAGGAATTTGAAATCCAAGGATTAGTTGAGTTCTAGAAAATAAAATGTTGAAAAACAGGAAAGAAACATATAAAGATTTTATTGTTTTATTTCCTGGAATAAATATATGTTGATATATTTTTGGTTTGCAAAATTTGTATTAAAATAAAATGTAGAGGACTGTTTAACTTCTGGTAACGTATCTGTTTATCATAGTAACGTATCTGTTTAGAAAGAGATTTGAGTACTGTTTAATAAATATAACTAAATTTTCAACAAAACTTTGGTTTAAATAAGTAACATATGATTAGGCAATATATAACAGCACTGTAACTTAATGAAGAAAAAAAACATTAAAGTATTTTTAAATGAATGCCCGTTAGTTTCTAAATTTTAGTCAGGACCGCCGTATCAGTATATAAAGAAAAAACTATATAGAAAAAAATAAAGACAATTGAACAGAAGATGAACCAAAAAGACAAACGAAATACAGAATGTCAATTCACACTATGAAACACCCACAATAATTTAGCTGTTACATATTCTAATAGATGAGTGTCTTAATTTAAATGTTCTTGTAAAGTTCAATCTGTTTCTTAAAGTCACAATGTTATTTGACTATTTGAAGCTACACATAAAACAATAAAACCTAAAAACAACTATAAATGATAATTTGTGTTCTGTTTAATATTCAGACATATTATTTATTGGTCAGTTGTTTAGGAATCTTTATGAATATCTATCTACCTGTTCAGGTTTTTTTTTAAATTTTGTTCATAGTAGAAAGGTGAAACAGATACGTTACTATGATTCAATATTCGTTTCCACTGAACGGAATAAATCTATACTGTTAAGTACATCCGAGCTACATTGTGTCAAGGATAAGTATGGAACATCAGTATTTCTATTGGCCTAAAATGCTTTTATAAGTAAATCATGTATTTGGAAAAAGGTTAACATCATTGACTTCAAACCACTTGCTCCTCGCCGCTGAAGGTTTGAATCTCGACAGAAAATTTGGATTTTATTCGTGTGAGGAAACTATCCAGCTAGCTTACGGAACTTCGGTGATTCTACTCGAGACACGTTCGTGTTCTGCATTAATTTACGGAAGAGCACTTGCGGTCTTCTTCCACAGAAAAGCTGGGACGCCGCCATATAACCTACACTGTGTTGCGAGATAAAACCGAACCAAAAACATACTTATATTATTATGAATCCTACCTTTACCTATCGTACCAAGATTGTCGGATGATGAATGGCATAAATTTTGATAAAAATAGGTCGAATAGATAAGATTTAAGTTAAACTATACTGACTTTTAAGTGCAATTATATGCCACTCGCAAATTATCCTGGCCATGTTGGCCATTTTTAGATAAGAACGCGACAAAACTAGTATAATTTAGTACGTTTAACACTAACGTAACTTAGAATACATTGCTTTTACCTTCCCGTTGCAAATGTACATCATACTTGCAATATGTCACGTTGTATGGGCATCGTGGCAATGTTAATGAAATTTTAGCGTGTAGAGGACAAGAGGCACAGTGTGTTACAAAAGAAATGTTTTATTTCATTTTATTTTAGCTAGAAGAAAACATCAAGCTGTTATGATCGCTGCGGCGTCGTTGTTATTTTCGTCGTAGCGAAATCGTTGAAGTAGCTCAAACCCTTTTAAATGATATCATCATGATTTTTTTATCAGGACATGGTGCATTTTTGTTTGCTTTTTTAACATTTGGCATAATTCTGAAAGCAATATTTTTGAGTTATGTCCCATGGTAATTAACATTTTTAACAGACGAGTGTAAACACCGTTTGTAATACTTGTTTTTGTTGAAAATTGAGAATTGCTTAAGCTTGATAGGTGTTGAACATTTTATTGTGTTATTTAATAAGAAAGAAGTAGATATGATTGTTGCGTCGTTATATGTCGCAACGCCGCTAAATGTGTTGCAAAACCTTTTCCCATGAAATGTCGCAATTGTAACTTTAAATGTCGCACGATTCCTTGACGTTAAAGTCCGAAGTACTACCGTTTATTGTCGCAAGATATATATTCATTATGAAATTAAGTAAGCATGTAGTTATATTACAATAAATATTGAGTAATTGTTTGTACATGTATCTATATATTAAGTAACTTGGGGTCATAAAGTAACGTCCCGATTCATCTGTTGACTCAAGACAAAACATGCTTTTTAACTATCTATTTGTTTGAAAATAAAATCTAAAAGCTATAGATTATAGTATAGTATGCAACTACGCTACATTTTAGGTGCATAGAATACTCATCTGTATACTCAGTATAATTCTTTGCGATTAAGCATGTTAATAACCATGCTAGTGTTCATCTACTTGCCCCGTACCGCTTTTGCCTCGAATCACGCCAGGGACTTAGTATTCTTTCATATGAGAACGATACCCCAGCTAGCTTACGGAACATCGCTAGCTCTAATCAGGTTCTCGTTTTTGCCTGAAAAAAATGAACGAAAGGGCATCTGAGATATTTCTTCACAAGTCGCCATATGTCCTTAATGTGTTGGCGCGACGTAAACTCCAACATAAATATATTAGTACCAGACTGCTAATTTTGTATAGTGCTGTAAGAACTAGCTTTCTACAATCTGAATACCAAATTGAATATTTTTAATAAAATTCACATAAATTATCTTTTGAAAAAAAGTTTTCTCTGTGTGAATGCGCGGTTGTGTTTCATTGCGTTTGGTTTAATTGCCATTTTCACCAGCAAAACATCAGGGATCACTTTCATTTTATTTCTGTAGGCCTTGTCGTTGTGCCACGACTTCGGATTTCATGCTGAACAGCGAAACAGATGGCAATATAAAACTCCGTCACCATCCAATTATTGTCCTTGCTTTATACATTACTTAAAATCAAATGATCCAAACATACCCAAATATGATATTCATGCCTGTCATTCCAGATGCTTTTGATTTATGGACTTCTATGTTTACAAATTTTGTTAAAAATAAAATATTTTATTCAGATATGCTATGTAACATACACCAGCTTACTGTCGTCTGGTAAGCGACCTACCGATTCAGGTGATACCAAAGTCTAAATATGCCTTGAGCTTTTTGTTCTTAAACACATTCATCCTTTTTAGTACTTATCGGCAAAATTTATTCTTACATAAATTTCAAAGGCGTCAAACTATCAGAAATGAGATACATTTTATAACTTACTAAATTTCTTTTCAGGTAGTTCACCATTAAATACTCTCTTTTTTGTATTTCATTCGAAAATGCCACTTTGAAAAGTGTGAACATGTAAAGAAATTTAACAATACAATTTATTCAAATTGATTCTTTGTGACCTTGTCCTAATAAACTTTCATTAACACATACTAGTTAATGTGAATCCAGTAATGATGCTATCTTTATGTCTGAGACGTGTTCACTCATGAACAAAAGAGGTGTAACAATAACCATTTGGTCACGTCGGTCCCTCAAATCAGTAAGGTAACACAAAAGCAAAAATAAACGGCATGCATAATAAGTTCATACACACATCTTCTCTTCGCCAAAAACCTACATTGTGTCAATGACTTATCAAAGTCATTAAAAGTGACAGCAAAATGTAGAACTGCAGGCAATCTTGCTTATAGGTGAAAAATGACAAAACCTATGTTAAAATGTCGATAAACATCGCTCAAACCGATATTATTTCTATTATAATAAAAGTAGTTCACTATCGCTTTTCTTTCAAGCGAATATTATTTACGCTGCTGATTTTAGTATTAAATTGACATTATTTTGCACCCTACTGTCACTTCTCCGTCGTCTGTCTATCCGTTCGTTCGTCTGTCTGCTCATCCGCCCGTCGCAAAACTTGTTCGGATGACTTGTGCAATTCCATCCAAACTTTAAGGAATAATCAGTACCTAGTCTAGTCATGAATATGATCGGCATATTTTTTCAGAGTTATGACTCCTTAATTAGTTTTACTTTTAGAGTTTGTACGGACTACTTCTCTTATAACACTTATGCAATTTCAGCGAAAAAAATACAGAATTGTTCTGTAGCTCAAGTACTTGCGCTTATTACACTGGTTTTTTGGTTGACTGTTTTTTTTGCCCAGTTGTTGCCCTTTAATAAAAAAGGTGTTTCTGTGTGCTGCCAGCTAGAATCCTGTCCGGACTACACCTAAAAAACTAGTTGTGCAATTTCGTCGAAACTTAAAAGGAATGATTAATGCAAAGTTAGTTGTGCATATTTTCGGCATTTTCCGGTTTAATGGTTATGTCAGATTATGTCAGTAACTTGCACTTTCCATTACCATTCATGAACAAGCTCAATTAAACCGAGCCTTTTGTCTTGTTGGGCTTTCTTTAGGGATTCTTATTTTCTCTATTTTATGGACCTTTTATGATTTAAATTTTTAAAGTTTGTCCGCACTTCTACTTCTACTACTTCTGCAATTTCAATGAAACTTTACAGGATTGATTGGTAGCTAAAGCACTTTTGCATAGAACATGGGTTTTCCGGTTGAACGATATTTGGCCTTGGAGTTATGGCCCTGGAATAAAGAACGCGTTTTGCTCTGTTAATGATACTTGTGTCTCCTGCTACACAATTGCTGCAACATGCAATCGGACACATGTGATCACTGATCGATCTTGTTTCTTCTGTGGGTATAATGTCAAAACCACAAGTGTTAGAGTACTTTTTTGTTTAAATCTATTGAGCACAAAGATTCGGTACTTTTAAATTTTCGAGTTTTGCCCTCCTTCGAAGAACAGGGGGGTATATCAATTTTGCTTATGTCGGTCTTTTGCTCTGTCCGTCGGTAGACATGGTTTCTGCTGATTATCTTCGAAACTATTAATCACAAAATCTTTATATTTCACATAGTAATTTGTCATAACTAGTAAATGACTTTGGGGTCACTAGGTCAAAGATCAAGGTCACAGGGGCCTTAAATGTCAAAATGGTTTTCGCTGATTATCATGGAAAGTAAACATCACAAAGTCGTCATATTTTACATGGTGATTGGTCGTAACTAGTAGATAACCCCTATTGATATTATGGATATCAGGTAAAATGTCTGGGTCATATAGGCCTTAAATGTCAGAATGGTTTCCGCCCATTATCTTGGTTAAAATTATCACAAAGTCTTCATATTTCATTTATTGATTTGTCATAAATAGTAAAAGACAACAATTAATTTTGGCGTTATAAGGTCAAAGGTCAAGGACACAGAGGTCTTAAATGTCAGAATGGTTTCCACTCATTATCTAGAAAAGTATTCATCAGAAAGTCTTCATTTTCACGTATTGATTGGTCATAACTAGTAGATGACCGCTTTTCATATTAGAGTCACTAGGTCAAAGGTCAAGGTCACAGGGGCATTAAATGTTAGAATGGTTTCTTTTGATTATCTACTCATAACAAAGTCTTCATATTTCACATATTGTTGGTCATAACTAGTAGATGACCCCTTTTGATTTTGCGGTCACTAGGTCAAAGGTAAAGGTCACAGGGGCCTCGAATGGTAATACGATTTCCGTTTATTATCTTGGTTACTATTTATCAAAAAGTGATCATATTTCACTTAATGATAGTTCATAACTAGTAGATGACCCCTATTGATTCTCTGGTCACCTAGTCAAAGGTCACGGTCAAAGGCTCTTTCAATGGTAGTATGATTTCAGCTCATTATCTTGAAAGATAATTATCACAAAGCCTTCATATTTCACATACTGATTGGTCACAATCACCAAATGACCCGTATTGCTTTTGGGGTGACTAGTTCAAAGGTCAAGGTCACAGAAGGTCTTAAATATTGGAATTGTTTCCACTTATTATCTTGAAAACTATTAACCGAAAAGTCTTCATATTTCACATACTGATTGGTCATAACTAGTAAGTGACCCCTATTGATTTTGGAGTCACTAGGTCAAGGTCACAGGGCTCTTGAATGTATGGTTTCCGCTCATTAACTTGAAAGCTGTTTATCACAAAGTCTTCATATTTCTACTATTGATTGGTCATAACTATTAGATGACCCTATTGATCTTTGGTCTCTAGTTCAAAAGTCTACGTCACAAAGAAGAAAACAGAATAAAAGTGTTTATCCACAATGTTTAACATTTTTTTTTCAAAATAATGCTGTGTTTGATGCATGAAAATTGTTACTTTTGTAAGGTTCTTATGTCCATAAAAAGACCATAAGAAATAAAAGAGAACACGGCATCGCGTCAATATGCAATATGAGAATATCTAAGACAATAACATAATAGTTATTACGGTCATTGTTGAATTGTGCACCACCTTCAATATGAATAATCTCAGGATTTTGGTTGCAACTTTGGATCGCCATCTGAATTAAGATAAGATGTGGTTAACGTTTCTTTATTTTATATAGAAATACATATATATGTGTTACAAAAGTAAATAGTACTATACAAAATAGAAGCTGGCCTTAGAAAAGATGGAGTATATGTAAGGTTTCTTTTTACAATAATACACATGTGTTTATTTCAACAGCACGGTGTTTAAACTTGTCTACATTCTGTTCTCGTAAGAAAGGTACAGACGTATAGGATCTATAAAAAGTTACAATGAGCGAAAAAATAAGTGCTTTTATTTCTAGACGTAGTCTACATTGAATTGTATTGGCTCGCAAACCAGGGCACAGTGATTTCGTCTATCTACTTACTGTGATTAGCTTTCTTTAACGCTGCCTTTTGTGTATCATTTTGTGCTTTATCGTTTTATTTGTTCGCTTTTGTTATCACCCAATGTAATTTTAAGATTTACAGATAACTGCTTTATCAACCGCTTTTCACTGCCTACATATTACGCTACATGTGTGCGTTTGATTGTGTAGGCAGACCTCAGCGCATGTCTTAAGTATTTTGACGATTGTATTTATTCTTGCAGGTGACATTCTATTGTTTTAATACAAGATTGGTAAGTAGTGTTATTTTAAAGTACTGAACAACAACTCACCCAACTAACAACTTTTTTCTTGTTATTTAAAATTATCCAATGTGCAGTTTATTCAGCTGCAAGTTGAGCAGTGTGTCCTAAAATATTTTCAATTACCCTATAAAATCGATCACTGCTGATTATGTTAAAAAAAAATTCAATTAAACATGTATGTCCTTCATCATACTGAATATAAGATTGTTACCTCTTGTGTTAAATGAACATTAAATGTTATTGTCTTTTCCTGTATTTTTGTTTACATAGATATTTACTCGCAACAGTGTGGCATAATCTAAATCTAATCTTAACGTAAGTAGGATATTGTGAATGGTATGGTATCGTTTCCTTTCAATATATGTTAAGAGTGTTTTTCCCCATTAAGTGAATACTTAGACATTTTGATTCCATGATTAGTAATTTTGTTATTCTATCGATATCATCTCTCATATTCAAGCGTTGTTATTACCTTTTGATTTTTTATATAACCTTTCAGAAATTTTCACAACTGTGAATAACAAATATTAACATGTAAAATCATGGTTTAAATGTTGTTTCAATAATTTGCGGGGTACTTTTAGTATCAGCTCGTTGACTGTCATTCCTTGATAATTCCAAAACTATTTAATTTTGTAATGTACAAACGAAGGCTAAGTTTGGGAGTTCTAACTTTAGGTTAAACCTAATTTTGAGATCAAATGTCAGAAATTATGTGTTTCGTCTTTCACAACGTTATTTTAAAGTACAGAGTATAAATGTTCGCCTTCATGAGTGAAACATTGTGTGGCGCAAGGGGTTCAGACCAGTGTTGTTGTTCCTAGAGAAACTGGCTTCCTACTTATCAAAGACACTTGTTTCCATCTGAATAGTTATTCATACAATACCAAATATTTGTATAGTTTTATTTAATGAGTATTTAAAGATTACTATGTTAATAATTTACGTTACGAAATACGAATCAATCCCGTTTGTATTTAGTTGTTTTTACTTATTTTACCTTTCATTGTTTTTACCTTAAATCCGCTATTGTAACATTCAAGAAATACACCCGATTGTGAACCTATGGAGTTATAATTATCCTGTGCAAATGTCGATATTGGAGTAAATCCTGGAATCAAATGCGTGTTGGATTTGCAATCAGTCATTATCTGAAACATAAAACAAAATAACACATTGACTGCTAGTTGAAGTGATATTATAAAGTAAAATGTCCAATTCAAACTATGATATTATCAAACTAAACATAGTATTATGTCAACAACATAATATTGATATTGTTTAATCATACTTATCATTTACACGAATAAATTTGTTTCAGGCATAACTTTACGTAATATAACAACCCAACCATCAGTTTCAAAGTGTTCGATTCAAATTTAAATAGTTTACAACCAAAATAATTTTTATCAAATGCATAGAAGGCGTTTTACACTTATCCTTCTTCTCCACATCATCGGTGACGTCATGTTACACGAGGAAAGAACATAGGCATCGTCAGATCCGCCATTAATTGGATCACAAGGGCTTGCTTCAGGATGAGTTGCGTGTTGTGCTAGGGCAATATATTAAACAACCAAGACTTCTGTACATGTAAAAACTAAAAAATATTAAGCAAAAAGGCATACTATTCAAAACTTTTAAACACTTCCACTTGTTCACTAATGAGGTGACACACAAAAAAATAATGGTACTCAACATTGCAATAAAATGTTGCAGGTGCGTTTTTTACCATATTTTCACAATAGTTGACATTGCAAGTTAAAGCTCACGTACATAAGTGCATGCTTAAAATAAGAAACCTTTTGGTACTACTCATTATAATATCAAAGATAGATTAACACCTGGTGTTTTACAGCAGTTGTGTGTACAATTTATTTATTACATGCAGAAGGATGGGGGGGGGAAGGGGAAGTTGTAGAGTAATTCAAAGATGTAAAAATACTGAAGAAGATGATATTGAAATTGAATTAATATTAATGAGTTAATAAGTTGCCAAAATATAATTGTTAACGGAGATTCTGATATTGATTGTAATAATTGCACATATAAGAAATGTTAAGATGAAGTAGTTACGTCTACAAAAGAATAGTTCATATTACTAAAGATGAAAGTAGCTGTGAAATATTTAGAACATTTTGCTGATTTAAAAGGCGGTTGCAGAACTGTCATTCTTATTCTGACGGTGAAAGTGTTTTGATAATTAAAAGTATTATTAAGAAAATAGTTTTGAAAATAGATTCAGTTCTTTATCATCAGAGGTGGTTGCAATGGTACTAATTAAATGATGAAAATTCTTTGTTATTTGGAATTAGTCATTAATTCTTTTCATAACATTTATAATCTCGTTTCTATCAAAATATGTTACAATTATCAAGAAGGTTACCAAATAAATTTGTCAATGAGAAAATAAAATAAAATGCAGTCTCGTATTGATTGGCCGTATTCACAGACGGATAGGTGGTTATAAATGGTTTAAACGGAACATATCATGATGACGAACATGTTAATATGAAACTATATTTAATTTAAATTAAAAAAAGAATTCATCCGGCGATGTTTATACGATTTGACATGAAATGTTATTCCATGAATAACTGATGGGTGTAAAAGAATGTGTGTGCAAGTCTTTAAAACATCAGTGTACAAATTAAAAACAATGAAGTATATAAAACACAAATAAAAGTATAATTACGTCTTGGTGATGCAGTAGTAATTGAGGAAACAGATATGGTTTGGGCTTATGTTGTTTTAATTGATGCTGCTGTAGTTTTGCTTGGCGTTGCTGTTGTTTGTTTTGATGGTAATAAAGATGTTTGGGGCATGTTAGCTACAAAAGAATGTTTCTTTAAAGAGGTTGTTAAACTATGCGCTGTCAGACAGTATTTGCCACAGAACGTATATGTCACACGTGTGGGACATATTCGGCCGAATTAATCACAGATGTTTATTTGCCATATACGTTTATGTAATTTGGACGTCAATGCCTGACCGTATATGTAACAAATTTTACACGGTTAACTAACATTATTATCGCCGTTTTCGCCTACATTCATCAATGTTAATAATCATCATGAACAACAACAACAACAACATCATCATCATTTTCATCAATGATACATCATCATCGTCATTCACGGCGCCTTGCTTATCATTTTACCAGTACGATGAAACTGTGTCAATACACAATGTCTGGCTTGTCGAAAATATGTGCTTAATATTTTGGACATTCATATTTATTGACTTGAAGATAAAATACCGACTTTTCATGCCCCAACTCTGAGGGGAGGGGGTTTTAACGTTTTCTTGTCTGTGCGTATGTGTATGAGTACGTGCGTCTGTCCGTCCCGCATCTTTAGTATTGCCCAGTTAATCATAAAGTTAGGGGTCTTGAAATTGTACATGAATATTTGCCAGTATTATGTTATTGTGCATTTGACATTTCGCTTGTCGATTCGGGCAGTCATGTCAGAGTTATTCCCTTGATTCAGTAAAATAGGGAATAGGCGGTTTGTGTCGCGTGCAGCATCAACAATATTTAAACTAGGGACATGACTATGGAACTTGTAAGTTACGCACAAAGCGTGATTTTGGTATGCTCTTTAAAAAATGACGTTGAACCACTAAATAGAATTAATTTTTTGACACCGTGACTTAGATATAAGCAAAATCAAATCAATTAACTGTTTTAATTATGATAACACGATTTTGAACATTTTCATAAATTATTTTCTTCACGCCACAAGCCAGGTGTATAATTATACAGTGGTGCTCACGAGAGGAGATAGCATGAATGGCGTTCTGTTCACTCCACATTTAGAACTTCCTCCGTAAACGTTCAGGGATATTGCAGTACGATACTCACGAAATATGTTTTGCGCTTAGTTGGTGACATATTTGTTTATTGTTTCCTTTAAAAAAAATCGATGAAATATTTTTTTATTAAATACTTTTTAAAAAATCGGTGAAATATTTGATTATTATATACTTGTGATCATAATATTGATGATGATAATGCTGCTGCTCTTGATGATAATGAAGATGGCGGTTGTCGTATTTACGATTTCGTCATTAGGTTTTTATTTTTCATAAACGGTATTGTGCAAAACAGACTTATTGACGAAAAACTCCACATGCGACATATACGTTCGTGTTTTCATTTTTATTTACAATTTTGGTAAGTGACACATATTTTTGGTGAGCATATAAAAACTCAATTCAACCGAATATGGCACATTCTATGATCCATTTTCGGCTGATGAGTGTGCCATATCTGACCAAATATGTCACACGTTAGACAAATTCGAAGCGAATATATCACACGTGTGCCATATTCGGTCCGTGACATGTACGGTCTGACAACGCGCACTTATATAGAAGTTAAATAGTATAACATCTGACAGAATTCCATAAAAATGTGTGTTCCCTTGTCCAGTTTCAGTCATGTTACTGAATATTCCTTAATAATATTAAGTGATTTGTTAAGAAAATGGGCCTAGCTTAAAAACAAAATGTACACAAGAACTTTCTCTCGGTAACATTACAAAAAAGTGTTACAAAAATATAGCAAAATTTCAAGTATTTCGTTTCTTTAATTATATTTCAGTGTGCATCCATGCACAAATAAGAAACAGAGAAGAAGCAAATGTACGACAATCCCAGCTCAGTTTAATATAATAAAATCAAAAGGTCTAGCATCAATCATTGCAAAACAAATGATCAATTAATATTCCATCGCAAACTGTTAGAATTACATTCAACATCAAATTAGAATGTATCACATTTGTTTCATGCAAAGTATAAGTGATAAAACATATACTTACTATAAACATCAAATAAAAATGTTTCACTTTTGTTTGTTGTATAGTATAAGTGATATGTGATAAACTAACAATAGACATCACATGAGAATATATCACCTTTGTTTGTTGTATAGTATAAGTGAAATAGTATATACTTACAATAAATATCGAATGAGAATGAATCACTTCTGTGTGTTGTATTGTTTAAGTTACATACGATATACTAACAATAGGATGTATAACTTCTGTTTGTTGTCGGGTATTTATGTGATAGAGGATATGTATATTTTATAAACATATAAAATAATTTATAACATTGTTGTACTTTTCGTGAATTGAATTCCCTTCCACTGATATGCTATTTTAGGAATTACCATTAACCAGTCAGAGAGTACAATCTTATCACATGACTTTCTTAACCAATCAAGATCCGGCATCTTCATTCTTAGCCATCATTTTACGAAGGATAACACGCTTATTCATTTTGTTTAAGATTCTGTTATTTACGCTATAATTAAGTCATATCTTAAACAACATTATACGGTAATAATTGATAAAGGTGTTTTTACATCATATTAGAGGTAAATCCCTGCAGCACGGATATGTTGAAGTGATAAATTTTGACGTTTTTGTTCTCATTACTGAAGGCAGTGCGTTTTGCAGATTCAAGATGGCCGCTTCCATCCAAATATTTGGACATTCATTTGTGAAACGTCTGAAAGGCTTTCTACGCGATCAAGTACAGCTGCGTTTCAATTTAAATTTATCTTCATCTCCTCTGGTACAATATTCTGGCTATTCCGGAGCAGTGGTCGGCACATTACGGTCAAATTTAACGGACATTCTGGATTTTTTGCCTGATATTGTTGTTCTATTGATTGGAACGAACGATCTCTTTAGTCCAGAGGTAACGGCAGTTTCCCTCACGTCATCGATTTTAGATTTGGTTGACAGTCTTATATTCTTATGTCGAGTCAAGAAAGTAGTGGTCTGTCAAATTCTGCATCGACAACCGACCTCCACGGGCAGGTACAGAGTTGACACAGAATGGTTCAACAACCGGGTCGATGAGACGAATCATTTGCTCTCTTCCAGAATCCAAATGCTTCCACATGATCACGTCATTTTCTGGCGCCTCAAAGGGTTCTGGTCACCAGAGGCTACAAAACAGTCCTTTTCCTTGGATGGAGTACATTTATCAGATGTGGGCCAGAAGAAGTTATATTCAAACATCCGTGCTGCAGTGGTGCATACATTGAACAAATGGCTTCTATAAGAATCAAGATATGTATATGTTTTATATTTCTCACTGTTCGCTGTTTAGCGATGAACTTTCAAGTTGAGAACTATATACAGCCTTTTATATCATTTATAAATCTAATGTATACAGTTTAAGTCACATCTACAATAGTTTAAGCTACTTTACTCTTTATTTCACATACTGATAATGTCTTAGTGGTTCTACTTTTTCATTATCCCTCATGTACAGACTCAATCAAACCGAGTCTGCAATTCTTATGTTATTTTGTTGTGATTAATACTTCCGAAGGATCACTTTGTTTCCAGAATTTTGTACTTCACAACAGCAGGTGTCAAGTGCTGTGTGGCAGTCGTAAAAAGTTGCCCCGTACTTCACTTCAGTGTTGTTATATTTTCTGGTCCTCCGGGATCATTGATACCAACACTATAAAGTGTTGAGAATTGAGTACCGCTCAAGCCGGTGCTAGGGGGCGTGAGGGATGTTGCACTTATTCATTATCCCTCATGTACAGACTCAATCAAACCGAGTCTGCAATTCTTATGTTATTTTGTTGTGATTAATGCTTCCGAAGGATCACTTTGTTTCCAGAATTTTATAATGGTTGTGAAGGCATTATGCTTACCATCACACACAATCGTTAACTTGTGTTAATGATAAAAAATACCAACTTTTAATTATATAGATATTCAACTTTGTGATACGGTACCAGTCAGTTATGCCGACACTAAAAATGTCTCTGTTTCGACTACTTTTTGTCTTTCCAGACAACGTCTGATGTATTGTTTTTCCAGACTATGTTCTGATGTTAATGTTATTTTGTTTTTTGTCCAGACTATGTTCTGATGTTTATGTTTTTCCAGACTTGGTCTGATGTATAAGTTTTACCAGACTCTGTTCTGATGTTAATGTTTTTCCAGACTATGTTCTGATGTTAACTTTCCAGACTACGTTCTGCTGTTAATGTTTTTCCAGACTACGTTCTGATGTACATAATTCTTGAAACAAAGTGATCCCTCGGAAGCATTAATCACAACAAAATAATATAAGAATTGCAGACTCGGTTTGATTGAGTCTGTACATGAGGGATAATGAAAAAGTGCAACATCCCTCACGCCCCCTAGCACCGGCTTGAGCGGTACTCAATTCTCAACACTTTATAGTGTTGGCATCAATGATCCCGAAGGACCAGAAAATATAACAACACTGAAGTGAAGTACGGGGCAACTTTTTACGGCTGCCACACGGCACTTGACACCTGCTGTTGTGAAGTACAAAATTCTGGAAACAAAGTGATCCCTCGGAAGCATTAATCACAACAAAATAACATAAGAATTGCAGACTCGGTTTGATTGAGTCTGTACATGAGGGATAATGAAAAGTGCAACATCCCTCACGCCCCCTAGCACCTAGCATGTTTTCCAGACGATGTTCTGATGTACATGTTTTCCAGACTATGTTCTGATGAACATGTTTCCAGACTACGTTCTGATGTTTGTGGTTTTCCAGACTATGTTCTGATGTACATGTTTTCCAGACTATGTTCTGATGAACATGTTTCCAGACTACGTTCTGATGTTTATGGTTTTCCAGACTATGTTCTGATGTTAATGTTTTTCCAGACTAAGATCTGATGTACATGTCTCCAGACCGTGCTCTGGTGTAAATGTTTAGGCGACTACGTTTAAACTATTTTATGTATATTTTGTCAGTCTATGTTATTATATACATAACAATACTGTAATGTTTTCTGTTCTTGGTTCGGAGGTACACATCCCATGTTAATTCAGGTTATTCGATTCATTTATAACCCATCCCTCTTTTTTCCTAATTCCAGATGAAACGCAATAAACGTACGGCTACTGTCAGTAAATGCCTGTTACCATGTTGTACGGCGGGTACATCAAGCCTTAGTCCAGAGGACGATGCCGTGCACAATCATGACAATGTGACTACAAGGAAAAGAACAAAAGCTAAGAACAGTAGTCAAACAAACCATAGTCCAGAGGACGATACCATACACAATCATGACAATGTGACAACAAGGAATCATGAGAAAAGAACAAAATCTAAGAATAGCAGTAAACATATAAGAAGACGCAACAAAAGTAATCACAATGCCAACAGTCTACCTACGCCGTCACAGCCATCTACAACACAAAGGGTTCCACCTCCACACAGCCATCTGCCACCATTACAGGTCCAACAGAGTTCGGACACTAGCACTGATGACTCTGAAAGTGATGACTCTGAAAGTGATGATGACATTTTTAATTTAGATAGTGTAATTCATAACCACACATATAACCTGGCAGGTAACATTGGTCTATCACAATTTGAAGAGCCTGTTTCCACACCTATTTCACATTCAATTCCTAACAAAATTATTAGGAAAATTCAGTCCAACAAATTTGTCGACTTTGCAACTCTTCTGCCAAACATGGCACTATCAATGTCACATCAGGACCAATTTTCACTGACAGTCAATTCCAAAAACCATTTGAGCCTGGTCCCCTCAACAAATACTAAGAGAATACATAATATTGACTGTTGGACTACTGCATTCTTAAGGTTTGTGGCAATCTACTCCACAACCTACCCGCATGAGACCCCACAGTTAATGAAATATGGGGAAATTGTGCGGGACCTAGCTAGCCGGAGACCGGGCCTTGCCTGGTCTTACTACGATTGCCAGTTTCGTATGTTCCGGGAACGGCAGGTTGGGCGGCAGACCAGGTCTCCTGGTCTTTTGTGGCGGTTTTCGTCGCCCAGATATGGAAAAATATGTTATATGTAGTTATTTGTTTAAACTTTCATGGCAAATAAATAAATTTGCCGTAGTTATATTTACTTGTTTAAACATTCAAGGCAAATAAATAAATTTGCCCTTTTTCAATCTATAACCTTGTTACTTTTCTATTTTCCCATACGTAGTACACAGGGCCGAAGTTTGGTTGTAAAACAGATGAGATAAATATATTTTATAAACATATAAAATAATTTATAACATTGTTGTACTTTTCGTGAATTGAATTCCCTTCCACTGATATGCTATTTTAGGAATTACCATTAACCAATCAGAGAGTACAATTTTATCACATGACTTTCTTAACCAATCAAGATCCGGCATCTTCATTCTTAGCCATTATTTTACGAAGGATAACACGCTTATTCATTTTGTTTAACCGCCGCCTCCCTTTTCCTCCACCTCTTATTTTGTTTACTCTCTGTTTGGCTGTTGGTTTTTATTATTTCTTATAATATTGACACCACCTGTTTCTATTACTTCTTATAATTTTGACACCACTTCTCTTTGTTGTTATTTATATGAACTTGTTAAATTTTGAGACACAGACAAATATGTTATAAATACTAATATTTACTTGTTTAAAGGGCGGTTTTCGTCGCCCAGATATGGAAAAATATGTTATATGTAGTTATTTGTTTAAACTTTCATGGCAAATAAATAAATTTGCCGTAGTTATATTTACTTGTTTAAACATTCAAGGCAAATAAATAAATTTGCCCTTTTTCAATCTATAACCTTGTTACTTTTCTACTTTCCCATACGTAGTACACAGGGCCAAAGTTTGGTTGTAAAACAGATGAGATAAATTTACCATATACATCAAATGATAGTGTATCACTGTTGTTTGTTGTATAGTATAAGTGACATAAGATAAACTTACAAAAAACATCAAATGAGAATGTATAAGTTTTGTTCATTGTATTATATAAGTGAAATAGGATATACTTACAATTGATATCAAATGAGAATGAATCACTTTTGTTTGTTGTATTGTTTCAGTAACATACGATATACTAACAATAGGCATGAAATAAGCATGTATCACTTCTGTTTGTTGTATAGTATAAGCGACGTTGGATATACTTAAAATAAACATCAAATAAGAATGTATCACTTTTGTTTGTTGCATAGTATAAGTGACATAGGATATACTTACTATAAACATCAAATGAGGATGTATAACTTCTGTTTGTTGTATAGTATAAGTGACATAGGATATACTTACAATAAACATCAAATGAGGATGTATAACTTCTGTTTGTTGTATAGTATAAGTGACATAGGATATACTTACTATAAACATCAAATGAATATGTATCACTTCTGTTTGTTGTATAGTATAAGTGACATAGGATATACTTACTATAAACATCAAATGAGGATGTATAACTTCTGTTTTCTGTATAGTGTAAGTGACTTAGGATATTCTTACAATAGATATCAAATGAGAATATATCTCTTCAGTTTGTGGTATAGAATAAGTTACATAATATAATCTTACAATAAACATCAAAAGAGAATGTATCACTTTTGCTTATTGTATGGTATTAGTGACATAAGATAAAATTGCAATAAACATCAAAAGACAATGTATCACTTCATTGTGTTGTATAAAATAAGTGACATAAGATATACTTACAGTAAACATCAAAAATTTTAATAAGAGCGTATCACTTCTGCTAGATGTATATCCACCAGTGACAACTTCTGTAGCTGTACATGAAAACTGTTTATTGGCATCCTCCTTTACAATGTTGTTTACAGTAAGTTTATCCTAACTAGAAGTGTATGTATATTTGGAGCCACCTGGATTGTCTGT
The DNA here is from genome assembly GCF_026571515.1 of Ruditapes philippinarum. NCBI lineage: Eukaryota > Metazoa > Mollusca > Bivalvia > Venerida > Veneridae > Ruditapes > Ruditapes philippinarum. Next base: position 76,517 of record NW_026859628.1, read on the forward strand.
GTTGTTAACTCTCCAGGAGTATGTCAGACTGAGGCTGTGGTTACTGGGTGTTGCTACATGTTAATGTTACACTCTCTCCTACTGACGGTTTTGTATTTACTGTAACTGTGGATTTTCTTGGTGTTCCTGAAGTTAATATGGCTCCCATAACAACTGTGTACTGTATCAGAATCATCAAAAGATGATTATATATCTTATATTAAGGTATAACAATTGATAAATTAAATAATCAAAGCATTATTTAAGTTCTGGCCGTTAGTTTAAGACCTACATTTACAGTTACAAAATAAATAGCGTTTGAAACACAGTAAGATACAGTATTATTACACTTTACCCAACTTATTATAAATGAAAGTCAAAAAGAAATAAGAAAATCTCATTTCTTGTGTTTTTGAAAATTGACTTTCATGCTTTAAATGAGTACAAACAACTGCAAAAATAAGATTGTATTTCTCCTCTTTTTAAAATTAAGATCATAATTCATACATTAAAACTAAACCAAGTTTTGTAATAAAAGCTATGATTTCATTTTGATATTTATTTTTATAGGACTACATGTAAATAAATAAATTCTGCTATAAAATAATTGTGGAAAAAAACGAAATATCACTCAAATGCTATAAAAAAGATTATTAAGTTGAAAATAACAGACGTTCGCTGTTACTGCAGCTTTTTATACTGCTACCGCTTCATCTACTTATACTACTGCTAAAACTGATACTGATTATGCTTCTTCTGCTTCTGCTCGATGCACTATTCCAAGAACCACTGCTTTAACTAATTGTACAACAATCGATACACTTCTACTCCTACCACAACTGCCGCTACCACCAGAAAGACCGTCGATACTACATGACTGTCATCTGTTTTTACTATTACTTCTAGTGCTCTTTTCTTTGATACACTTTTGCTATTACTGCTTGTGCTACTGCTACTACTACAGCTGCTGCTGCTATAGCTACTGCTACTGCTTCTGCTGATACTGTTGCTACTACTTCTACTATTTTTACTTCTATAACTACAACTACTACTACTTCTACTACTACTACTACTACCACTACCACTACCACTACCACTACTACTACTACTACTTTTTCTGCTTCTACTTTTACTGCTGCTGCTGCTGCTACTTATTTTGCTTCTACTACTTCTGTTGCCCCTGCTGCGACTGCTTGTGCGACACTACTCCTTAAGCTATTGCTACGTCTACTACTTGTACTGCTGCTGCTGTTGTTGTTGCTGCATTTGCTTCTGTTTCAATTATGATTACTACTTTTTCTACTACTATTACTACTACTACTACTGCTGCTGCTGTTGCTCCTACTACTACTTATTTTACTACTATTACAACAACTACTACTTTTACTACTTCTTCTACTGCTGCTGCTTCTGCTGCTGCTACTGCTACTGTTATTGCTGCTACGGCTTCTGCTTGTTAAAAAATAAGAAATTTTCGTCAAAACATATTTCTTTCTATACATATAATATAAGTTGTCAGCAATTTTCACTATAAATTTAACTTGTCAGCATAAATAAATAAAACCAACTGATTTCCCTGGCGCACATAGTGAGACAATGTGTATTAATGTTGAAGAACACAATTTATATCTCCATTATATTTATTCCGTAAAAGTACTTTCTGTTTTTTGTTGTTTTTTATTTATTTTTTTTTAGGGGAAAACATGCGAATTTCGAATAACCAACTACTACTAGTGGGTAGCTGGGGATTAGGAATAACCAATACCAGCTAGTAGGTAGTTGGTTATTTGAATATCCAACTACAAAATACATGTCAAATGGACGTTCCTTGTACTATACACATTTAGATTTTTATCAATATCTAAGATGGTGTCATATTTGATGCTTGGTTCATTAAGCGCTTTTATATTTCTTAAAAGTAATAAGTAAATTCGATTATAAAAAAAAAGATTGCTGGCCAGATAAGATATACAAGATTCTGTGTCCACTTGTTTTATATATAGCCAAAGTGATTTTAGCTCAACACCGAGAACCTGCTGATGTATAGAGGAAAATGAAATTAGCCGTGAAATATTTATTCATTTTGCAATGTCAGTAACGTTAACATTTTGAAATTGCTCTGTGGTTTATTCAATATTTTCTTCTTATACTATATAGTCAGCAGATTTAGCGTACTGTGCATTATGCTGACCAGTTAAACGTACACATGTAAAGCAGAATATGTTGACCAGTTACGCGTACAGTGAAAACTCCTGACCAATTAGATTTATAGAGAAATATGTAATTTTGCCATGAATTTCTTATTTATATTTTCACGGGGGAGGAATGTTAAACGAAGGATGAAGTTCTTATGATAACTTGTCAGAAGTTCTTGTTATAACTGTCACGGAGTTCTTCGGGAAACTTTGTTGAAACTCCTGAAATATTTATTTTCATACCACTCCATTAACAAAGTCCTGTATTTATAGAAAAACTTAAATATCCTCTATGTATTACTGACCAATTAAATATTTTTTGCAGCTTTTAAATGTCAACATAACATTGTTTTCATCTGAAATCGTTCGACTTCCTTTTAAAGTTTTACACAATATATTACATTTTCCGTGTATGTTATATATAACTCTTAAACCGTATCTTTTGATATAAAATATTACTTTTTATTAATCTATCATAATATTCAGACGATTTCAGTATACAAAAATAATAAAAAATAGACCAAAAACAAACAAAAAAGGAGAAGAACGAAATCTATTGACAAAAGTAAAATTATTTTCCCATACCGGTATTCTATCATGTAAAACACTATATATCGCACTTTCGCATTGTCGCCCTCTGGATTATAAAGTATTACTACGATGGCCCTAATGGTATTTCGTAACCTAGACGAATTGAAGTGGAAGCGTCACAACACGAAAATTCCATTACGTCCGTACTACTATAATGTCGTTATGTGCCAGGAATCCGAAACCATGTTTTATTTATATATAGACAGTGTTGCTCGTAATGATTTATCATAATGACCAACAATAAAACATCAAATTTGAGCATAAACATAGTATATAAGAAATTAAAGGCATCGAGCCCGTTACCAAATCGAACCAAATTAAAACAGCACAGGGCGATCTCGCATTACTATAATTTAGGCGGCTATTTAAGTTTGAAACAGGAACGAACTTTGTTCGCACAGCACAATCCAAATCAACTCTAAAGAAATATACAAAACTTTAAAAAAAGAATTTCCTCAAAACGATTTAATTGGTCAATGTGAAAACCCCCGTATTGTTTTGCTGAACATTTATCAGTGTAACAACTACATTATCACCAGTATCTCCTGTAATTCTGACACCTGGTAACAAAAGTTTAGATTGGACACAATATAGATTTAATCTAGTGTTACTTACCTAATATGTACTAACAGTTACATTTTGATGAGAATCCTGCAGTGACCAATATGTAAATTCCAGCATTGTTTTCTTGGACATTAGTCACCTTTACAACAACATTGCCAGCAGTATCTCCTGTTATACTGACGCCTGGTGCTGTCTCGGTATGGAGGTCTTGTCAGGATAGTATGTTGTACGAGCTTTAGCGGTACTATCATAAAACCTGACCACAAACAGTCTTGGTGTATTTAGATCTGTCAGGTCAGCAATAAATTGAAGAACAACAACAGAGTTTATACTACTGTAAGCTTTTCTGATTGGTGATACTGTTACGAGCCAGGCGTAACGAGAAAGAAAAGCCAGCAACAAACTTGTAACAATAACAAATTTATTACAGAAAAATTATCAAAGAAAAATAAAATAACAAATTATGTTTACAAATACCTGAAGTCCAAATAAAATGAAATCACAAATGTCTAGTCTGATCCTGGAATGATCCTTTTTTGAATAGCACATTTAAATCCAAGTAAAATCCAAGAACACTTTAGAATAAATTCCCACAATAAAATCCACAAGAATAATTTTAACTATTTCAAAATAATCCAAGCTCCAATAAATCACTTAATTTCCAAGTTGAATAATACTCCAAATATATTGATGACTTAAAAGATCACTGATGACTTAAAAGGTAATACGAAAGAAAAATGTCTCCTATATATATCAAGCTAAAAAGTTTCTAGAATAGTCTTTCATTTTCTACAATAATCATAATCTAGCAACTTCAACAATAAAGATCATTCCGGAAATTTCTATCTAAATATAATGCATGAGTTTTCTACAACAGTTAAGAAAGTTCTAGTACATACATGTAGTTTATGTTCTAAAAATAGAACAATGATAATATTGGAAATACCAACTGGTCAGATATAAATTATATACATGTAATATGTTGCATACATAACAATACACATTGACTGAAAATGTCAGATTTTTTTATATTATTAAGAGATAAATCACATATCCAAAAACTACTATAAATGATAAAATTCAAAATAAGACTGGTTAAAATCTTATCATTACCTTGAAAGTATAAACATTTAGAATCAAAGTTATCAAACATATAGTAATTAAATACAGCTATTTTAGATGTTTACATACATATTTAAACGTTCATACTCAGCAAACGGTGTCTGTTCAGCGTTCGTCAATAAGTATTAACCTTAAAAGTGCACTATTGTAAATAACACTTATCAAGTGAAAGATTTATTTTTAATATAATTGTTTTTAATATGATCAACAAGGCATTTTCAATGAATTAACTTTAATTTAAAGTGCAATAAGAGCTATTTTCCTCGTTTTTTGGGGATTGTTAAGTACCGAAAGATATTTTATAGCCATCCCTCTTTCATTAGTGCATTATATAAATGTTCATAACATAACATTGCATGGGCTGAAAATGTTTCGTAGGACTGCCAAAGAAAAAAATATATATTTAATTATTATCATTATTCGATTGTATTAAAATTATATAGTTATAAATAATTTGGACAAGGATGAAAGAGTATTTCGGAAACGGTCATTTTAAATCTTATTTTATATGACACAGTGAGCAAGCTTACACAAGCACTCGTGCAAGTCCTAACATGATATTTTGGACTATGGAGTAGATTTGCCTAAGGTTATCATGTAAGGGAGACAATAATGTATATTGAATTTTAGAAAACAACAGTATGATTTATATCCCTTTAATCAGTACTAAAATGTATTGTCTGTAGATACGGACAATTTAAATCTTTTAGTTTGTAGAAACATTTAAAATTGAAAACTCAGTTCAAATATTTCTGTTTTGCTTTCATCACAATTTATATAACAACAGATTAAGAACATTTTTTTCTGCAATAAAATATGTTTTTAATGTGTGTGTTTTTTTGTTTTTTTTTTGTATAATTTAACATACATGATCATAAAATTATTACTCATAAACTGAGAGGGAGAGAAGTATGCAAACCAAGTCCCTTGTCGATCCTAGTAATCTTTATAATTTAATTATAGATTAGAATCATAAGAATGCATGTCTAATTTTATACCAAAATGTGCTTGCTAGACTATAAACTAGTCAAGATGTTTTGATATCTTAAAGTTAAATCCTGTCAGCCAGTTTACATTCAAAAAGAAATATTGCTAATGAGTAAAAACATTTTTATGAAGATATTCAGATGGATTAAGTATTTATTTTGGTGTAAAACAAGTCCTACTGCCCGAAACTTTTGTAAAATAATGTTACGTTGATTATTGAATTGTTGAAATTCAACCAGTTTACCTGCGAGTTGAGTCACATTTCACTTTACACCGGGAACACTCCGGGTAAAATTGTTTCATATAATAGGTCTTTGCCACCCGGGCCAGCCTAAGCTTGTCAAAAGCCTAACAATTTCAAAATTTGTGTGACTATTGTATTGGCAGGTTTAGTCCCAATGATGATTTTGTTAGCAGTTAGTAGTATGGTAACCTGTCGTCCTGTTGTCAGACCTTCATTGTATATAATTATATTATTATTTCTTGTAATAACTTTGGTTTTGACTGACTACCGATGGATTTCGGTGAAACCTAGGATGAAAGAAAAGCCGAGAAAAGGCAAAAGAAACATGATTGTTGTTATATATTCAGCACTTGTTTTCCCTATGATTAATAGCTCTTTTGTAAAGGCGAAGGCCTTTTTAGATAACCTATGAATTTTGTCGAATTGAATTGATGAAATAATTACAGCGGAAGCAACTTTTTCCGAGTCTGTGTCCTTAGAACAACCCGTCCATATTGTACTTATCTCAAAATTCCCCGGCCCATATTAATGCTAACATTTTACTTTGTGAAACTAGCAGACTATCTGCAATATGTACCCTATTCACCAAGCTAATGTTTAGTTCACAGGTTTGAAGTATGAGCTCTTCTTAAACAAGTTAAAAATGATTATCTCATCACAATATGGGTATTTAAGTTATCATTATTAGCCAAATAAATATTTTTTTTTCTCGGAATTGTCAAAGTGAAGGAAAGGGGAATCACCATGTATGCCGATGAGAATATATAGTCTGTTCTAACCGTAAGCCAGCAATATGTTTAGGTTATGTCCCTTCACACCTTTTTTGATATAACAGTATTTTCAGCTTTAATGTTCAACTAAATATAAATATAGACCATGAATATAGATATCATAGCAGTGAGCACATTTTTTCTTTCAGCTCACGTCTTTCCAAAAGAAATACTACATTTAACTGGTGTAAAAACCATCAACACACAGGTGAATTCAAACGTAATAAATAGAGTGCGTCTGTCGCTACCACAAACAATTGAATTTATCTACATTTCCAAAATTATACGTAAACTTTATTTATCAATATGTAAAACAAATACTATTATAAAGCGTATTAGTTGACATTTTTCAAACATATAATAAATATTTTAACAAATAGATGAACGTTTATTATATACAGCAATTCAAAGGACTTACCAGAAATGATAATTGCCATTATAATTAAACCAGATATCAACATTTTGTACGCTTTTTACTGTATAATTCAAACATTCCTAACGCAAGAATGAAGCAAATATATCATATTAAGTAGGATAAAATTTTACTGCGTGAATGAGGAAGTACTAGACCTGATATAATTTATACTTTACTGTTTTACTGATATAATGTAAATCCTTATCGATAAACCCAGTTGTAAAAATTTATAATAATAATAATAATAATAATAATAATATTAATAATAAATAATAATAATTATAATAATAATAATAACAATCAATACACAAGATAAAAATATTCGCCGGAAAAAATCCGCACACCTACCCTCAAAATCACCTTGTATTTTATTCCAATTCCAATATTTTCACATAATTCTTTTGTCCATCGACACAGAAGATATTATTATCCACGATGACGTCCATTTTAAACCTCAACATCAATATTCATAACGCAACATGCGAAATAAACATCAAGATTATCGCCGTTTTACTCCATTTACAAAATATTTCGACTAATTCATAATTAGCTACAAGATTTGCCGTATTCAAATGCGCCGCTCTTTGAAAGTGAGAACCATCATGGCTATAGTTGTAATATGTTGCGTCCCATATTCAAAGCGCGGCGCATTTTATGACGGAAGAGCTGGGTTCCATATGTTACCCCAAGTGTCTGTGACTACCCTAAGTGTCTGTGACTCCTACTTAGGAATTAATAAATTCAATATTTCAACATTCCTGATAAAACACTATTGCACTTTTAATCAATATGACATTTGGTGGATAATTGTAAATGTATACGTAACAGTGCAATGTGCAACTTCCTGAACATATAATCCCTGTACCCTACACTAGGTTAAGCCTTTACTTTTTGCTATGCTCCTTTAGATGTTTGTGTGCTTGCTCGGGTTTGATCGGTCACTTAATGATGTTTTGAGGCTCTCAGTGATATTTCATAAATATTATGTTTGTAAGCCAGCGGATGTTCTGAATCTTCTTCAAATAATCAATAACGTTACATATAGTACAAAACTTAAAAACAATTCTTCAGACGCTTTTGCAAAAATACTAGAAAGAAATAAACTATACATTAGCACTATTTGTTGCATGATGCTTTATTTCGTTTTCCATGCCTTCGTGAGTTGTTTTAAGCAAGAGCGTGACTACATTTGACAATACAGTTTGAATATCCATTACTTATCCTGAGCAACATAAGGTCATGTTACATTTAGTCATGTCTTAAAAACGTGTAAGACTACATGTATTTTCTTGTGCTATATATCAAGCAAGTTTTACTCAAATAAGCTTAATGAAAGTTTGTGACTTTTAAAATCTGCCCTATGACATTTTTTTTTTGTGTTTTGAAGACATTGGTATTTGAAAAGTATCCATTTGTTGTAAATTTCATAGAAGTTGAAACGACTGTCTCTAAAGAATAACATTTACTTCGGTAGATTACAAGCAGAACAAAAAGTTTGGTAGATAAGAAGCAGAACATAACGGGTGTAATAAGAGCCTTTCAAAACTAAATTAAAAAGAAAGATAAATTGATAACAATGCTTTGGCTATTTATTTATTTATTTATTTATGTATTTATTTATTTATTCATTTAGTGTTTCATTATTATATATTCAGGAGATGAGAATTAGCTAGAAAAAAAGTGTTTTCTAATTGATTCTAATTTCACAAAAGATAAAAGGTTATGTGATTACTTGCAACCTTTGTAGGATTATATATTTTTTATAGGAACTGCATAGTTACGTCAGGACAAGTATCCCTAACAGGTAAGCGGAAAAAGGGAGTGTACATAAGCTCCGCTTAGGCACAGACTAAAACATTTGTTTGCCGCCGCTGTAGTCGTCCCTCGTTCGATGGCTTTCGATAGTGCACATTAATTTTTTTAAAGTTTGGCTTCAAACAAAAATAAGTGATTAATACAAAATTAAAATTTCTAAATGTTCAGAAGGAGATCCAGTCAAGGTTAGATAACATCAGATTAAGGATTTCTCCTAACATTGTAATGACAACATTGATGATGAGTCCGTGCGCGTGACATAATTTAAAATTAGAAATGTCTCGTAGTAAAAAAACTCATTGGCACGACGAGTAATTAAAACATGGAATAATTTACCAAAGAATGTAGATCTATTAAATAATAAAAGTGTCCATGAATTTAAAATCAAGCTTAATCATCACTGGACCGTGGATGTACCATACCAAATTTAAGATGTTAACTGTAGCATTATGCTGTAAAGCTGTACATACAGCAGTGTTAACTGAAAGGATGAAAGCTGTATATGTACATATAAATAATTGTAATAGTGATGAGACCAAAATGAAGTAGTGGCGAAAGTTTGACAAAAAATAAAAGGAGCTCAAAAGGCCTAGCCCTTCTATCAGAGCCCAAAATCATCCTACAGGTATCATTCTTTCAGGTTACCTCACTTGTGGTAGTGACGAAAGTGCGTCGTCACTTGATTACTGACAGACAAGTGGGCAAAAAAGTTTTAAAAGAATATTTGAAATAAATATTGAATAAAAAAATCAAATTTTCATTTTTTTTTTATATTTGATTTTTTTGGCTTACGGATCTCGTATATGTTAGTCGAGTGAATAAATAATATGGCCTTATATACTTGTTTATAAACATGTTTAGTATCAATTTCGTCATTTACTTTATACAAGTATAATTATATAAATTCGGTTTTTGTTACTACGTGTAGTAATAAAGGGAGACCACTGTGATAGATGTAGAGGGAATGATGTCACTAGTGCTTAAATCATCAAGCAGTTAACAACATATGTGTGTTATATTATATGTTTTTTTTATTTGTTCACATATCCAAGGAAAACTGTTGATATGTCAAAACTAAGTGAATTTACCTTTTTATGTCTAAAAATCTTTCTAAATGAATATATACGTCACATTAAACCATTGCTTGGTTCCAGATTTTTTATTTTTATTTTTGAAATTCATCATTAAAATTTACTTCTCATATTAAAAAAACAAAAGACAATTGGATGAAAGAAAATTTTCGATAACTTTAATTATGTATGAAATTTATTTTTTTTTTCACTTTTTTTTTTTAAAGAAATATGTTCAGATTTTCAGTAATTTCATATATTAACAGATATGTCTAGATAGATGGGTTAATATATATACCTGATTTCATACAGAATCATTAGATAAAGCCATCTTTGTATAAAACTGTGCTTGTAGTGCTTATTTAGCTTTCTGATACCTATTTTATTTTTTATAACACAGTTTGACTATTTTGACAGTTCTGAGATACGGTTACCATGGAAACTGCCTTTTTACGAAAAATCCAACGCGTCGATATATATTTTCATTTATATGTTTGAATTCGCCATTAATTTTTATTCATCATACCAAATATTTAGAAATTTCTATGAAAGGATTAAATATTCCTAAAAATGTAGAATTTTTTTAAGCTTTTGGCATCCTTTGTGAAGAATATGTACTTTTAAACATATAATACAGGAATGAATGGATGGAGTAGGGGAACGAATAGATGTAAAAAACAGAAAATATATTATCATCCATATAATCAGCAATCAAATTGATAGGCTAGGGTATCGTTTAGATGTACAAGAGAGAATATATTATACAAAGTATCAGAGGGGCCGTATCAGAGGGGATCGAATGGTTAAACAAGAATGAAAATAGGGAATCGTTAAAGTAAAAACCGAAAATACTCTATTGAACTACATGAACTAGATTATCAAATCGATTATATACTATCAAACATATAAAAGCAGATCAAACTGAAGAACTAGGGGATCGTATAGACATTCAGCGGAGAATATATACCATCAAAAATATAATAGGGGATCAAATGGATGGACTAGGGGATCATAGGATCATAAAAAGGTACAACAGAGAATACTATCACACATATATGAAAGGATCAAATGGATGTACTATGGGATAATACAGATGTACAGCAGGGAACATCTTATCAAACATATAAACGGGGATCAAATCGATGTACAAGGGGATCGTATAGATGTTCAACAGATACATATCAGAGGGGAAACAAATGGATGGACTAGGGGATAATATAGATGTACAGCAGATGATCCACTGATCATCATGCATGATCCCCTAGCTTATATGTGTTGTGATCCCCTTGTCATTTTAGCTTATCCCCTCATATATGTTCTACTTTAAGAACTACAGTGTTTATACATCTTAAAGACATGGTGACCCTTCATATATGTTTAATTACAACTATTGTATATATGTACATCTTGATAATTCCCTGGTCATCTTATATGAGTTCCTTATTTCTGTTCATTGAAAACTATAGTATATGTAATCTACATGATACCTTGGTCATCTTACGTGATCTCCCAGCTTATATCTGTTCCATTATAAAAAGAGTATACGTAATTCTAGATGATCCACTGGTCATCTTACGTAATCTCATTATATCTGTTTCATAATAGTATATGTACATCTATAGATAATCCTCTGGTCATCGCACGTGATCCGTTATTTTGGTTCAATGAAATTATAGTATAAGTACATCTAGAAGACCCCCTTGTCATTTTACGTTACAATAATAATAACAATAATAATAATAATAATAATAATAATAAAAGTAATAAAAATAATAATAATAATAATAATAATAATAATAATAGGCCGTTCGTTATATACTATATATGACCTTAATAATGCGGTATTTTTGTATTTATAACTGGGTTTATTTTCTTAAATAAATAAAATCATTTTAATTTTGCGGGTTATTAATGCATGACGGTCTCAACACCCGTCTAAGTGTGTATAAAACGGGTATAAAAGTTTACATCGTTATCCTGTCACGTGAACTCCGTTCGTAGTAGCCTATAGCTTTAGTCAATTACTTCAATTTCAAATGCCAACGTGGTTACATCGTTCATTAAAATCCCACCAACCCTAACTTAATTAATGGTATTTATATACAAATCTTGTGTGGACGCTTTACTTCTGTCAAGACTTATATATTTCAACTGTGAGCCGAACTCAATTTCACTATTAAACCATAGCCATGCCACGGAAGAGAAACGGAACTTTTATTATGATAACGAGACCATATAACCATCTATAATTAAACTTGGACATAGTGTTAATTTTAATAACTGTATGATGTTCATAGATAGAACAAAATTTAAAAGTTGTCCGCAATAGACATTTAGATTGTAAACAGTGTTAAAACTTGTAACGTTATAATTGTGTAAGTGGATACTGTTAGAAATGCCCCGAAAGCACATTTAAAGCGTTTCAAAACTTGCGTTAATGTAAAACTTCTTTCAATCTGCAAGGATGCGATCCTACATTGGGTGGCATGACATTGTAAAACAGCTGCAGGTTTCCTATTTTGCCAATATTACGAGTCTACCACAGTTTGCAGATTGATAAATTGCGCATGTTAGAATCTTTACTGGGCACACAATTGTCCTTTGTAGAAATTTAACCTTGTGATAAATAAATTGTATCAGTTTCGATATGGACTTGTATATTATAAGAACATTTTCTTTGTTCGTGTGATAATGACGAAAGTATGATTTGGCTTCATCTGTAATATTTGTTACACAATTATTTTTGTACACCATCACCTAACGTGTCTTTAAATGACCGATGTTATTTAGAAAGCCATTTATTTATTTACTTATTGGTAGATGCTTGACAATTTTTACGTTTATACATGGACGAGCCTTTATCATTTTAGCCATGGCATCCGAAACACACATATAACGCTCACATTTCCCTGGGTTGGTCTTCTGTATCAGCAACCTCAACATAATCACTTAACGAAAATCAATTGTTGTCGTACAGTGCATGTAGTGTAATTTATTTTTGGACAAATGTTTCACCATGTGTCAAGTTTCCTAAAGATCTAAGTGTATACACGCTAAACGAAATATAAACACGGAAGGGGACTTATTTGCGCTGTGCTTTCTCGACTACTACCAAGACATTTTTATTTCAAGAACAAAAGTATATATACATATATGAAATGTATCATTATTACAAATCAAAGATTTGACTTATTTATTCAACTATTTTTTTCCAATAAAAATACAGCACTATTTGTACATTAAAAGATAACTCGAGATATCTTTCAGTTTTAAAACATTTGCTGTTGCTGTTGTTTCTTTGTGAAATATAGGAACTAGAAACCATTGAAAAAGTACTATGCCTAAGAGACCAGCTTGCATAGAAATGGTTTGCTATGTTGCCATGCTACATTGCGGCTGTGGAATTGTTCAGGGAATCAAAGAAGGGCAGGAACTGATAACACAATACCGTCTAAGAATCTTAAGGTGTATTTGGGTTAATTGAGGGTTCGTTTAAGTCAAGTCAAAAATGCATTTTTTTTCTGTACAAGAATAGACCTCTTTATCCGCATTGTCAATTCAAGAACAACTAAGACATTTTCCTATAAAACTGTAATGCATGATATTCGAAACAAATTTGGCGTATGTTATGCACCTGGTGGTTCGTACATCTGTTAGAAGGTTTCGTGTTTGGTCTGTATTTGAGCCGCTGGAAGGAAATTGAAACTACATAGTTAAAACCTCTTAACCATAATGTGATAATGTGCAGATTGGACCTCTCTCAGGTCAATGTCACTTTTATTTTTTCAAATTTTCGTGTCCTCTGTATCTTTTGAGCCAAAAAAATGAAACTATAACTTTTTGGCAGAAATATTACTTATCATGAGACGGTTAGTATGCAGAACACATGTCTTTGCTTCCTGAGATCAAAATTGGCCCCGTCTCGGCGATAACTTGATAAATACAAACACACATAGGAGATTGCGTCTCCGGTCTGTATCAGTTGAATTGGTGAGAGAGACCTGAAACTAGTTGCCAGAGATGCTATCCATCTCTAATGAGATAATGTACAAAGCACAGATGTCACCTTCCTCAGTCACACTTAGTCTAAACCTATTAACTTTAAAATTTTGTGTCCGCTCTGTATCTTTTAAACCGATAATAGAAAATTAAATATATTTGACAGAGAGATAAATTTTGAGGATAATGTGCAGGTTTTGATATTCTAAGGCACACTAACTCATTCAAAATCCTGATGTAAATTTATATAATATTACAAAGGTATATTACAATGTATGAATATATTAACATGTTTTTCCCAATATTAATGAATTATTTTTCGCCACTTTCATTCCCGAAATATTTTACTTTTTATTATGTTTTTATCAAACGTTATAATTTATTATTTGTTTCTGTAAAAATTGCATTCTTTTAAGAGATCACATTAAATCATATAATTTGATTATTTTGGATTAAGACAATCTTAAAATTGGTGTTTCTTAAATATAAGAAATAACAAATAAAAACAAGTTGTGAATGATAGATATGAAATATCTTTTTTTAGAATCCGGTTAGACTATATAAGTTACTAATCAGTCTTTTGCATAGGCTTTAGTTTATTCAACACCGCTCTTCCTTGTTTATCATGTGTTTCTTTTTATTATTATGGTTGCCATGTATACGAGTTCTTAAACACATGGCACGCAAGAGAACCAGGAGAGTCTTGAATTAATGGCATCCTTTTGTGTCTGTACCTTGCATTATCCTCCAAAATCTAAAAAGTCTAATACTTTTTCTGGAGGACTCGCCAATATTGGCAACCGATGGCGAGTATAAACTGAGATTGTCACAAGTTCTGTGCCGAATGTCCCGACACTCGCTTCTTAGTTTATAATTTTGCACAGAGAGAGAATGTTTTATAGATTTCTGAGTATAGATTTTTTTATCTATTTGTCCTACACTAATAAGATAAATTAAACTTTTGATATGAAGTTTTACATGGCTTCTTGTAAGGGCAATACGTTCTTTCTCCCTAAGATTTCTGCACTTTTACTCAGTGAGATCTATCGACCTACATTGTTTCATATTGATACTTTTATAGTTTTCAAGTTATGTCCTGGACAAAATTGAAATTCTAAAAATGAAAAATGCGCAATAACTCCAAAACAAGGCAAAGTAGAATTATGGTTCTTTGGAACTTCTCTTCTTTTCAATGAGATATGTCTACATACAAAGTTTCTTGTTAATACCCCTGTGGATTTAGAATTATGTAATTCAAACTTTTCAAAGTGTAAAAATAAACAAAGGGAAATAACTTCAAAATAAAGGCTAATAAAAATTAGGCTAGGCAGAGTGTCGGTTCCTTTTTAATGCATATGTTCTAAATGAGATTGATCTACCTACAAAAAATTTAATTGATACCTTTTATAGTTCTCAAGTTATATTCCGGACGAAGATTCTGTAAATAAAGTAAATAAGTGAACAAAGGGCTATAACTCCAAAAATAGGCAAGGCAGAGTTACGGTTCTTCTGTTTTGCACTTTTCCTCAATGTGATCTATGTACCTACAGAGTTTTTTTTTTATATATCTCTTATGGCTTTAGAGTTCTAATTCGGACAATGTTCGAAGTGTAAAAATAAAAAAGGCAATTACTCCGAAATAAGGTTATGCAGAGTTACATTTCTATCGCACTAAACATCTACCCAATGAGATATAACTACCTACAAATCTTTAAATCACAAGTTATAACAAAATAAACCTAAATTCCGTAATATACTTCTAACATTTTTTATCTTCTTCAATAAATACTATTTATTTTTTTTAGTACGCCGCTGGTTATATGTATTTTATTGCTGAGGAAATTTTTTGTGCCTCAAAATGTTTTAGAAAATAACTAGTCGGGCAATATAGACAGCAAAAAATAATGATATTGATCAGAGACTTATATTACAGATCAAATACAGGTAGATATGAACGTATGTAAGGGAAACTATTGCGTAGTCTCCCTTCGCCATATGGGTGTATTCGATTTGCCGTGAAACATGTAACTGACATTTCAAAATATAAAATCGACGAAGGTTTTTGTTTTGGCTTATTTACAAATGTATGTATTTCTTACCATAATTAGTTGTTGATATTTGTAGAAAATTATTAGCATTATAGGTGAAAATTTACATGCTTTGTGATATTTTAATATCATCTTTTATTACTGACTAATGTCAGAGACATAGATAACATGTTATCTACATCTCTGCTACAGTAGTGCAATATTGCACTACCGTCATTTTGTAAGCTTTGTTTGTATTGGAATTACATTCCTTAATAGGTAGGCATTAGTGAAAGCATATTTTTAATTACAAAAAGTACTTTTATCTAATTAGAAAATATTTAAAAATTAAAAAGCTTATTTTTCCAGGGAAAAATTTTTTTCTTGTTTAAAAAAAAAGGAAAATTACAATTTATAATTTTAATGGGTTTGGTAAAATATTTTTTTAAATTGTAAATTAGGTTTTGGGATAAAAAAACTTTCAAAATTTTATTTTTCAAATTAATACGTATAATTTTCTAATTTAAATTAATGATTTTAAAAATTTTTTAAAATTTTAAAGAAAATTTATTTTTAGGGACCTATTGATTTTTAAGGTTTTTAACACATTTTACGGGGGGCCCTAAAATCTTTTTCAAAACCGGGAAAACCCCCCAGATTTCCCTAATCAATTGAAAGGCTTTTGTACCGATTAACATTTTAATTTTTAAAAAATTTTTAATATTTCAAAAAATGTTTTAAAAGAAAAATTTTTTTAAAGAACCGTAAAAAGTTTTACTTTCAAAACAAAATTTAAAAATTTTAACGCGTTTTAAAAACTTTTTTAAATTTTTAACCCAAAATTTTAGGTTTTTAAAGTTCCAATTTTAGGGATCGTAAAATTTGAAGGGTAAAAAAATTTTTTTTCTTTTAAAAAATTCCCCCTAGGGAATTAAAAAATTTTAAAAGTTTTAAAAACATTTTTTTTCGAACACTTATTTCTGTTAACAAAAAACCCCTTTTAAACATTTCAAAAATTTGTTTTTCTGGGGAAAAGGGTTGTTGAACAATTTACCCAAAGGGCAAAATTTTAATGAATTGGGAAAAAAAAAGGGCCTTTAATTAGTTTCAATTTTAAAAATAAAATTAAAATTTTTTAATTTTGGGGTTTCCCGGGTTAAAATCCTGTTTTTAAAAGTTATTACATTTTTTTTTTAAATAAAAATTTAAATAGAAAAATTTAAAAAATTTAATTTTTCCCTCCCCCGGAAAGGATTTTTTTTCAAAAATTTAACCCGTGAATTGTTTACAAAAAAAGAATAATAAAAATTTTACCCAAAAAATAATTTTCAAGGAATTTTTTTGGGTTTACTTTATTATTTAATTTTTTAAAATGTCTTGATTAAAAAAACAATGTTGCTTTTTGCTAATATTTTTATTGAATTTTTTTTTTAAAAAATTTGGGTTTCCTTTTTTTTAATCAAAATTATTTTTTTGATTAGAAAAGTATGCAAAGAAAAAAAAAATTTTTTTTTAAACAAAAATATTTGTTTGTGAACGGTACAAAATTTTTTTAAAAAATTCGAAAAAAGTTAATTGAAAAATAAATACATGTAAAAAAATGTTTTAAATTTTTTTTTTTTTTTTTGAAAACGGTTTAAAATTTTTATTTAAAATGGATTTTTAACAGAGATGACACATGTTCGAACTCATACGAAAAATAAATTAGACAAGTATCCTGACCATGTTTGATGACAATTGAGTCAAATTGTGACCAATAGAATGTTAAAAGGGTTTTTGGATATTTCGATGGTGGTGTTGTGACCTAGTTTTTGACTTCATGTGACCCAAGCTGTTAAGCCATCTCTTTTACACACATTTCACACTTTCAGGGGTATCAATAAAACTACAAAATGTTTCTTAACGTATTAGATTTGTCAAACTATTGACGCCGAAAATCATTAATTAAACAAAACTAAAAAAGAATGATCACCAATTAAAACTAGGTTTCCTCAATAAGATAACCCATTTCTTTTGATTTCCTTTTTTAAATTATCATTATTATTGTTTCTTTTAGCAGCCATGCAAAATTGGCAAAGGAACAATTTTTGGGCTATCATAACAAACCCTTATGAACTCATTTCTTAACAAAGCTTATAACATATTATTGTGTATAAACTAGTGGTGATCTCAGGGAAGATAAAATTAAACGGAAATTTAATATAAATGGAAATGTATAGCTTACTTGTTTGCATCCGTTAAACCTGTATGGATAAAAATGGACAAAAATCAATTATCGATTTTCCAATAGAATGTACAGAATGCTTTAACCACAATTGGGTTTATTGTACTGTAGTACTTACAAAATGTTTCAATATTTAGAAATCTTGTATGTTTTCAAACACAGTTGATGTATCTTTACAATGCAAGGTTATTGAAAACTTAGCGAATATAATGTTGTCAAATATTGCAATTCATAAATTCAGCAATTGATAACTGATCCATTTTCTTATTATATCAATAACATATAAAATGATCGGTAGTTCACTTAATGTTTTATAAAGTTTTTCAAGTCTTACCATGCAGGTCTTCATATTGTACATTCGATGTTGAATCCAACTGAGATGGTCTTTGAAATATAAATGAATAACCACAGGATTGTTTACCATGATATTAAATAAAGTACTAAATATATATTCAAGTGAGTTGAAATTAAAATAAAATATATACGAAAATACCTTTTAAATATCTTTAAAGACTAGAAAAACAAGATGTTATGTGTATATCGTTACATTTTCAATAAGAACTATCTAAACAATATTCTGAATATTTGCATAAAATATAAACATGTAAATCAATTCATAGCCATCTAAATAAATAAATCTTTGAAAATATATTTGTATATGAGCCGTGTTTAACGCTTTAACATAAATATACTTACGATTCATATAAATTTTGCATAGCTTGTTCTGTTGAGAAGAAAATACATATTTTATTAAAGATGTCAAACATATATTTAAATTAAAAAATGTCTCAATAAATATTTATATTATACGGTATATCGTGAACAAATCAATGTATATAGACAGAAATTCGTTCTATGGTTTTTACTATTAACATACCAAACTGATACGAAACATGTTAAACACAAAAACACACAAACTTGCTGACTCTGTAATGTATTATACATATAAAGTGTACCTTTTGCCGTTTTTCTTTTCTTCCATATGAAAATCCCGATGCAAATAGTGGAACCAATTAGTACGACTGAAATTATCACAGCCGCTATAACCCCAGTTCTATTATCTTGTTTGTCACCCTCAAATTCTAGAATGTAAATTTATCATTTAAGTTTCCAAAGTAACACAATGAATTTAGATTTATTTCGGTTTATATCATCTTTTAGAGCACGTATGCACTTTAAAGGCTTTTATAAAAATTAAACGTTTTATTTTGAATGTTCAACCAAACATGTGTGTTACCTGTTTCTTTTGCAACATCAAATGTAGTTGCTAAAACAACATGTTCAGATCCTCCTTTTGAATTAACAGAAAATATTCGAGCAGTATATTTTCCTGGTCAAAGACCCGTTATATTTACAGTATAGAAAGTACTGTTAACTCTATATTTACTGTCTATCTCGCTAACATTAAAAATATTTGTCCATGTTTCTGTACCCACAATCGATGTTTGTATAATAAAAGATTGTTGAAGTCCTCCATTGAAATCTTTTTGCCACATAAATTTCAGTATGTTATTTTCCGACAGGAACTGTAAAAATTTAGGTGGCAATGGTGGACCTGAAAAATTGAAATATATATCCAGTTCCGGCATTTATTAAAACAAATATCTAAACAAATCAGACCAATACTATTTTGGAATCAAAGAAAATTCTATCAAAACACCGAAGTATATGACAGTTATTTTTATGTGGCTCCAATACTATGAAGTTCGACTTTAAGATAAAGGCCTCAAAAGGTGCCCATTTTTCAATATTTGAGGTGAAAGCGTGCATCTGCCCCTAGCGTTTTAAACATATAACAATTATTTGTTTGAATATTTCTAAACATCAATTTGAAAATAATATCTACAAGAAGTGCTGCCTTTATATCAATTAAATAATGATGGCATTTATATCAAACGATTCAGCTTTGTGGGATTTGCACGAGAGCCAAATAGTGTCAACAACTTTTTCATAGCTCATAATTGTGAGATTCTAAGTCGAAATGAAGAAATAAAACTTGATTGGGATACATTGGTCTAATAATCAGAAGAGTTTTAAATTACGAGATTAAAATATCGGTAACAAGCAATAATATCTATACGTATGTCAAGAGCTTGTACAATAAACACATGTAGTTTTTATACTCGAAATAGAGGCTCTTGTGATAGGCTTTCCTAAAACCTGTAAATACTTTATCCTGGGCTCGGGACAATCTTATAACGACAAGTTGAAATGATTTATTTAGACTCTGTTTCGGTGAAAAAGAAATATTTCCCTATTCATTATTTTGAAGCAAACAATTATGTATCTGATAAAGATAATTTTACCAAGTACTCAACTATAATAAAAAGAGATACGTTAATGTTTTGTGTTATAAGGTAACAAGAATATTCATAAGAGATACGAGAAACCGATATATCACTACGAGATATTACGTCGGTTTTAAAGGATAAAATAAACCCAGAAATTGAAATTACAATCTATTTTGCTTAAAAGGTATAAAACGATATCCTATGAAACATTTTTATAAAACTTATCATCAGTAAAATTATATTGGATCCATTTTCATATGGTCGATTCTGAGAAAATTTGTAACAGAATATCCCTGTTATTTCACAAATATGAATATTGCTTAAATTGTCTGAGGCGTAATTGTTTTTCCTAGCAGATAGTCTTTTTCACGTCTGGAAGACACTCTTGAAGAAAATACGACTAACTTTATCTTAATTTATAAGACGACTATGTGTAAACAACGAGATGAACAGCATATATATTAATACACATTTAATTATAAATAGAAAAAATGAATGGAAAATGATATAGTTCGGTTAAAAAGTTGCATGGCCTAGGCAGTGCAACCTGTAGGCAAATTGAATGTAAGAAACTCTACATATGAAAATATTTAGGACTTCATGGTAAATGTTAATGTTTGTAAATAAAATCAAATCTGCCTACCTTCTGCTATCACATAAACAAACGCCTGTGTTGTATCAACAACATTTGTAATTTTGAATGAATAATTTCCAAAATCTTCTTCCTTTGTATCATTCAACGTGAGATATATGACATTTCCTTGTAATGTGACATCTTTTCCATAAAATTTTGTCTTTACAGACTCATCCATAACAGGAAACATATCACTAGAAATAGACTGACCATCATATCTTGTAATTTCTATATTGTCAAGTACAGGATTGCTGTTAATCGGGATTTCAATATGTATTGTGTCTCCTGTTGAACCAGTAAATCGAAGATCATCTTTAAGTATCTTTGGGTATACTGTAATTAATTATATATAAGATAATATGCATCATTAACACCGGAATATGAAAACTATTGAGGAATTGTTCAGCAATAATTGTAAGTGAAAGCACCAATATATCTTAATATATAATTATATACATGTATATCTTAATATATAATTATACAAATTTTCGTGTTTAATGCAAACAATCATCGAACCTCTTGAGGCTAGTATTAAATCATATAAAAAATTATTAATGATCGTGCAAGTAACGTAAAGAACAACTATAAAATAATGTATTTTGGTTAAAGCTTAAAAATTCAACAAAATGTTTCCCTTAATATTGTTTTTTACAAAGTACGGAATAAACTGTATCAAAATATAAGAAAATTATTGCAAATGTGATCAATTTGAAAATTATACCTTGATAGACAATGTCAATGGGATGGGCCAGGGCCAAAGCTTTATAAAAACTGACGAAATAATGCCGGTCTAAAAAGGAAGAACTATCTTCTGCTAATACCTGTTCTGAGCAATTTCTTTTTGATAAATAAGACATAAAATCCTAGTGTGCGGAGAAAAGAAATGTTAAAGGACAGTCCCACGGGCAATATAAAATATAAAAAAACTCACCCTGGCCACTAGGCTTTAAGAACACCCGAGCTAGGTAAAAATGAAAATTTTGTGTGTTTGAGCCTAATCATGGATGGAAGTGGAAAGTGAAAAGTACCACTCTCAAACACACCCGCCTCACATTTGATAGGATAAGCAGAATTTACAATAAAACTAAAACTCCGCGAGTCGGATGTGTCGCCTTGTGAACAATATAGTTTAGGAGAAATGGCCAGGACAAAAATAAAATTTGAAAATGAACAATTGGCAATAACTCAAACATAAGAAATGCAGAGCAGTAGTTTCTGTGCACTGCCCTTCTTATCAATAAGATCTATTATCCTATTAAGTTTCAAGTCAAAAGCTTTTAAATTTATGAGAAATGGCCTGGACAAAAATAAAGTATGAAAATTAACAAAGGGCAATAATTCAAAAAATAAGAAATGCACAGTACAGGTTCTTGGGCACTGCACTTCTTCTTAATGACATCTATCATCCTATGAAGTTTCATGTCCATATATACTTTAGGAGAAATGGCCCAGACAAAAATAAAGTATGAAAACTAACAAAGGGCAATAACTCAAAAAATAAGAGATGCAGAGTACCAGTTCTTGGGCACTGCACTTTTTCTTAAGGAGATCTATCATCCTATGAAGTTTCAAGTCCATAGATTTTATACTAAAGGAGAAATGGCCCGGACAAAAATAAAGTATGAAAATTAACAAAGGGCAATAACTCAAAAAATTAGAAGTGCAGAGTACCGGTTATTGTGCACTGTACTTCGGGTCATTATAAGAAGCATGTATACCTAGTTTGAACTCAATCCGACGTATAATGACTGACTTATGCTCCAGACAAGCTTAAGGGGACGCCGACACCGACGCCGAGGACGACAACGACGCCGCCAACAAAAGTAACCCCTATATGTCGCCTTTTTCAAGGCGACACAAAAATGAGTTGATGTTTATGTGTACCGTTATATAAACAACTGCGATCACTGATCACATAGGTTGCCTCATGGTAGCGATTGCATGCTGTAGCAACTGTGTAGCAGTTGGCACAGAAATCGTTTACTGGGAAAATGCGTAATTTATTCAAAGACCATAACTCGGCAAAAAATCATTAAAACAAAAAATCCGTGTAATATTTGCAATTTCTTGAGCAACCGATCAATTCTGTAGAGTTCCAACGAAATTGCTTTAATGGTAAAGAGCAGTAGTCCGGACAAAATTTAAAAATTAAAAAAAGATAAGAGCGAAAACTCAAAACAAAAATCAATGCACCCAGAAATGTTAGTGAGATGCACAACTAGACATGGAATTGATCATTAATGTACAGTTTTGATGAAATTGCACCAGTAGTGTCTGAGGAGTTGTCCAGGCAAGCTTCTTTGTAGCTGGCAACTCAAAAACTGGGGCATTTTTTACTTTTATTAAAATCAAACAAATAAAAGATTTAAACAAATCTTTAAGAGGAAATTACGTAGAGAGAAAAAGTCGATTTTTCTGTTATTAAAACTTAAAAAGGTAATTTGACTTTGACTGTTATTTGTGTAAAATCAGTGAAAGATGAGTTTAAAATGAGAAAAGTGAACGACCTTGGTCACTATAGTCTGTCCTACCAAATTTGAATATTCAATTTTTTTATTAAAGATAATAGGAAAATCATTTAAATTAATGTCATGATAACCCTGACGTCATTATCTCTAGGCATGTTTTTCCTTTCTGTTTAAATAGTCAGAAATATGGTCAAAATGTTAAAATAATATTTTCTCCGTTGACTTGCGTTGTAACCTGACGTGACATCCTTTTCAAAAATGACGGCGCCCATACGTCATTTTCGGTTCGTCTCTCATTAGCGTGAAATGTACTCGGTATTTTTAAAAAAAAATATTCTTATTTACTAAATGATCAATATCGAAAGGTTATCATTAAAATGAAAAGTGAGACCAAAATAAGACAATTAAACTAGCAAACCATTGTTAAAAATAATTAAAATCATTTGAAGTGAATCCAGAAACCGCTTTATAAATTCTAACATAGAAAAGATTAATATTTGTTTGTTTGTTGGATTGGGTTTTACGTCACATCGACACAGTATAGGTCATATTGCGAGGTTCCAGCTTTACAGGTGGAGGAAGACCTAAGGTGCCCTTCCGTGCATTATTTCAGGCACGAACGGGCACCTGTGTAGAACAACCGACGTCCCGTAAGCTAGTTGGATAGCTTGCACATGAAAGAATCCAAAGTCCCTGTCGGGATTCGAACCCACAGCGGTGAGGGGCAAGTGGTTTAAAGTCAACGACCTTAACCACTCGGCCACGGACGCTAGCTCGAGCAACCAAACATACAGATTTAACCTTCAGTCTCACAATTTAATTTATAAAATGTCCAGAAATACCAGTGTTTTGATATTATTAAGTATAAGTTTCAATTGATGCGTTCAATAAGGGACAATAATTTTCTTTTATGTAGACTCAAGGTAATACATATTATATTATTATGAAAGGGCGAACGAACCAAAGAAAACAACACCGAGTGACATCATCAATAATTTTAGCATTCCTAAAATCTGAAAATATTCAGTGAATAGCTATTTTTTAGGCAGGAGAATCAATTAAAGAAGAGACCTAGTTTTACAGAATTTGAAGACATAAATAAAGAGAATATATGTAAGGAAATGATTTCTGAGAAAAATATAAAAATTGTTTACAAACATAAGGTCAAAACGAAGTTTATCTGTGAACTAATGACGGAAGTATTGTACTGTCATAGATTCATAGATTCATGTTATCAAGTGATAGACAATATATTGAAGTAAATGAATACTTTCAGCCAATATGTAAATTTTAAATGTCACTTCTTTATGAAAATGTTTTACTAATTTAAATTTATTACTCTTCATATAAAAATTGAAGAATAATACGGTACTTTGATTTTGGTGATATCCCTATACATATAAACTTCAGTATGTTTCTTCGTTACTTTAAGGACTAACGTCATTGTGAAAATTCTGAAAATGGAATTTGGAAATCTGTTCTTTTTGCTTATTACCCTTAAAATAAGAATAAGTATTAAGTACAAATATAAGTGGTTTGGGAGGTTCAACATGTGTTTCTGTGGACCCTCCCCGTTATATGCCTCACACATACAAAAACATTTCTAAAACTATGTTCGTATGAATTATGTATTATGTATGTATAACGATAGTTTAAAAGGCTTTAATGATTTAATGAGTTTACCTTGTACAATGATCTTTCTTGTACCACTTTGGTCAAGTATTCCCGATAGGTCTGATATTCCATTGTTTAATGTACATGTGTATGTCCCTGTATCGTCAAGTCGGAGTGATTTAAAATAAAAAGAGCTATACCTCTCTGTATGATCTACAGCTGTATTGTTATTTGGTATTGCAACATTGTTCCAGCTTTGAATTAAGCTTGTGTAGATGTAACTTGATGGTACACCATGGCCGTTACAGTATAATGTAAGACTTTCTCCTTCTTTTACACTTGTCCTTGACAGACTGATATTTACATCAGGGGCATCTGTATTAACGAAAGTAATGAATATCATAAACATGTATGGTTTACAGTAATAATGTTTTTCCGAATACATGATAGTCCAAATCAGATACGCTCCTATGTGTCATATGATATGACTTGTTGTCGACAAAACTATTATGGTACTCAGCAGTTATCGGAAATGAAAGGACGAACAGATTCGCTATATTAAGATTCGCTATATAAAAACATTTCGCCAAAATTGATAACAAACACATACAACGATAAACATCTGGTAGATAGGTTTTCTTATTTTGACGTAGATTTTATAATCATAATCATAGATAATTGTAAGAATAGTGATTATTTGTCTTTATAATGAATATGGAAAGTTATGAAGTAAAATTCAAGAATAAGTTTTATTCAATTGAAATTAAAGAGTGAATTTTGTGTTTACATTGTAAAGTACTGTGTCGCTATGAGAATGTGAAAGTGGCGTTGCATTTTTTCGTATACATAAAAGTTTACAACCTTTATCTTATCTGAACAGGTGAAGCACACGTTTTTTGTAGAAGCGAATATAATACAAGCTAAGAAATAGAATTTGAAATGGCGCAAAGGCAAAGTTAGTAAAGTCAATCGCATGCCGTGCGACTTACATTTTATCATGAGTTTTTTTCCTTTTTCTTTCCCTACATTTTTAGATTTTGCATTAGATGCAAATGAAGTGGAATATAAAGGTTGCTTTGTTTCAATATCATACAATTCAAATTAACCGGTTATAATTTTTTTACATCATGTGTAGTATGTAGTAGTCATAGAACTTGTACATTGCACGAGTATTTCGTGCCAATTTACAAAATGTAACTACTTTTGAAACGCTTAGTGTAAATGTATGCAATCTGTTTAGTTTTCAGTATAATGTTGTACCAACTAGTTAGATATGGCTTCATTGAAAACAAAAGAAAAATTGAAATGACAATTAAATAGAAAATAACAAAACACTTAATATCTTTACAAACAAAAATACAACATATTCTTATTTGATTATAAATAATACAGGAAGAAATGCGAAAAAACTACAATCCCTACCTGGCTGCATTGATATTAAACTAGACAATCTTACTTACTGCATTACGTAAAGTGTGTTTGTAAATTGGGTTTTTTTTATATTGCAAGCATAGTAAACGCAACTGGATAACTGTTTTACCCCGTTAAAGTGGAAATGAAATCATTAAATATTTTTTCATACAGGCACAGTAAGTATATTTATTTGAAATATAGTTCGCATTAATCAGCATTTCTTTACAGAAATGTATCGGTCCAAACAACATTTTATAGAGATTAAGGATTACAGTGTATTCTTTTTATTTTTATTATCTCTTTCAAGCTCTTTAATTATTACTAACAATATTATAGTTGTTCCAGTACAATTTCGTCTTGTCTGTTTAAATCTTCCTATTGTAAATAACATATTCTATTAGTTCAACGTAGAAATCATATTTATTGTCAACAAACAGCGCCTGTAATAGCCCAAGTACGTTTTATACAAGTAGGGAAATAATCACATAATAAATATTTTTTAAATCTCTGTTTCCGAAACAGGCAATTCGGTTATTTATTCTTCTGAAAATATGTCAAGGATAACGACGATAGAAATCCTAAGTTTGTCATCAATATCGAAATAAACGACCAAGAGAGTAGACATAAGTATGCTGTTTTATATAACAAGACGATAATTGCATTAAAACGACGAGCAAAAAGGGTATAATCTTGGAAATGAAGGAAAATCAGAAGAACCTATAACTTAACTATATTTACGCGGGTAATAATTCGTGTTTTT
This sequence comes from Ruditapes philippinarum, assembly GCF_026571515.1. Lineage (NCBI taxonomy): Eukaryota > Metazoa > Mollusca > Bivalvia > Venerida > Veneridae > Ruditapes > Ruditapes philippinarum. Next base: position 103,699 of record NW_026859628.1, read on the forward strand.
TTGTGACACGATGCTTTACAAATAGCGTACAGCACAACAGGCAGCATATGCAAAAAACATAATACCTACATTGAGCACATGATGGTATACCGAGAAAGAGTTAAGAAAATATGATTTAAACTCGAATGTTTCTTCACAAATACTGCTTAATATGGTACAATTTATATTATTTTACCTCAGATAACAATGAATGTCTAATTTCTTTCATTTACATTAAATGAAAATGAGTTTTCAGTATATTTTGGAATTGTATTTCAATAATTGCACCAAAAAGCTTTTATAAGTTAGTGCACTGCAAGTAGTAGGTTTCAGCGCTTCGGGATGTCATTTCAAACTCAATGTTTCGGATTGGGCATAAATTCCAAAAAGGTTACCTACATTACACATTAACGACATTGTACATGTGTAGCTTAGTGTGCGGAACAAACAAATTATCTTAGTGGATGTTACACTATCGCATTTGACAGTCCTACGCTTACAAGTGTAAATGTTTAAAAATATAAAATTATACGTGACACATACGAAAACATACGCACGCAAACTGAATTTGCTTGGATACTGTTTCTTAAAGTTTTCATGAATGGATGATTTTTCAACGAAGGTGTATTATTGCTTGCTAGCGTGCGTGTGTGTGTGTATGTGTGTGTGCGTGTGTGTTTGTGTGTGTGCGTGTGTGTGTGTGTGTGTGTGTGTGTGTGTGTGTGTGTGTGTGGGTGTGTGAGTGCGTGCGTGTGCGTGTGTCATATCTGGATTGAAAACACCACACTAAAATTGTATTTCACAAAATGTTAATTTTGCAATAGCATGTAACAGGAATTGCCATAGACTTATAACTGGCGACAGTGCTCTCGGATTTATAAAACACGTTTTTTAAAGAGCATTTCTTTTACAGACCCGTGCTTCCAAATTCATCCAATGAACACATAGATATGTTGAATTTATGAAAAAGAAATGAACAGTCACTATTGTACTAATTGTATAATAGTACCCACAATGCAAATAAAGATGCCCAGGTACAGTTAGAGAACTTAAGAGACCTGTTAAAATATTGTATATACTATGATAATTTTACATCTTTAAATATACAAATTTTCGATGGCTCGGCGCAATACTGGTCTAACTGCTATTTTTGAAAATGTTCAGGAGAGACAAAAAACTGATTTTATTCAAAAATACTAGATATTAGAAAACATTTTTTTGCTATGTTAACATTAATTATAATAAGAAATAATGCATTTATATATTTTTTATTAAAATGTTAGAAATTGTGTATTTTAGAGTAAAGAGTGTGATTTGCACATGTTGACACTATGTTGTTATTGTATTGCTGGAGATGATAGTGTAAAGTTTGTATATAACTTTACTTGATTAAAGAGAGTGATACAGTAGTAGGTACATAATTTAAAAATAAAACGCCCTAAAAAAACACCTGAAATTGTTCATTGTGTTACAGGCTAAGTTTGATTTGACAGTGAGACAATGTACAGTCTACCCCCTTACCCCATCTTAAGCAGAACACATGATATTAATATGAACAAAGTGTAAAATTAAGAATTAGGAAATCTTAGCATATGATTAAACAAAGGTCAAACTAAAAAAAAATAGAGGGGATCAGAGGTTATGAATCCATTAGTGTAACACTTGTTATTTTCCATTTCAAATGTGTGCATGAGAAACATACAGTATGTCTTTTACTACATTGTACAAAAATGATAGTTCCAACTGCAATTTATGTTATCAAATAATACAGTATGAGTATGATGTAATGACTTCAAAGACAAAATAAATGTTAAATTGTGACACTAAATTATTATTTTTTTTTTTTCAAGATTTTTCGTTTACAGTTACTTGTACAATCATGATATACAATTGGCTAATATTTCGCGATTAATACAAAGCACTGATGGAGGCAAATAATTTGTAGTGTTTTCATGAATTCTCACATTCTTTATAACACATTTCAATGGGATATGCATATTATTCTGTACCTGGAAACGAAACATTTAAGGTCTAACTCAAGCATTTTTGAGGAAAAGTGATATATTTGACATCGCAATAAGAGACCAACTCAAGTTAGACCTATATTGCACAGACGAAATTGAACTACCTGAGATAGTCTTTTATTTTATATGTAAATAAAAAGGCAAAAAGCATAAATTACCCTAAAATTTTCACAGAATGTGTATTTGACCTTACATTATCAAAATATGTAAAAAAGTGATTTTTGATAAAAATGTCACTTAGACCAGTTTTGCGCTGAGCCATCGCAATGTAGTATGTATAGTAAAACTGTTTAATTCTTAATTGATGTACGCCTAATGCTTTTTTATATGGGGGATGTTGGGGTAAGGGAAGACTAAATGCTTAATATTATATTGATCATGCTCTTGACCGTCTAAATATTTGTTTGTATTTTTATTGATATACAAAATTTCTCATATAATAGACTGTGTTCTACAGGTTATACTTATTGAAATATAATTGCGCACCAAATGCGTTTATTGAATAACATTTGTCCAGCGCTTGTCTACTGCATTGCTATTATTTATATGCTATTATTTATATCACAACGCAACTTTCTATAAAGGTCGTCATATGACTGCGACTGCATTAATTAATGAACACTTAGGGTGCCCTGCAGTGCGTACACCATAGAAGAACCACAAACCTTATAGATCAAACTTATTAAAAAATAGAAATTATGTTAAGTCAGACGTAGCCAGTGGAGAGAGATTTGAAGTCATGATTTTTAAGGCTTAACCTCAGTAGGAGACGAAAATATCATGGCGAAAGTGTTTTAAGAATGTAAAAATCAAATGTTTTGAAATGATTGGTCGATAAGTTGGCAAAAATCTTGCCTAGCGCGGACGTGTTATGTGTTCTACGTCAACGCAAAACAATCGTTCGCATAAGCCATCGCTTTATGATATCGCAACTAGATTGTATGCGTCCACCTATGTCGGTGCTGTATTGCATGCAAAACTGATGTTGTCGAATTTGAATGCAGATTGTACTTCGGAGAACTTGAGATGTTTTATGAACCATCATGTGACTGCGAATGTTTAAAAATAGACAATAACCGCTGGGTAGGAAATGGGATATTAAATAACTCGAAATGTTATAAGAAAACACATTAGCCTTAATTGTAAATGACATGTATTTTAAAAAACAATCTACCTTTAGAACTTTTAATAAGGAGACCACTCATTATTTGGGATTCATTTTAAGTAGGACTTTGGATTTCAATAAAATAAGTACAACTGGAAGCACATTGGATTAAAATATTGAATATCCGTGAATTTAAACCCCAAATCGAAATACGATTTTAAAAGTTCTGGAAGTAAAACCCTATTTAATCATGTTTTTTTAAATAAACTAAAAGCTTACATTGAACAACGATTTTTATAGTTGACTCTGCAGACTTTGAGAAATGTGATTTTGCTGTATTGGTACTAATGCATTTGTAATCTCCAGCATTCTCTCTTAACACAGTGTTTAGTTGAAGCACACGTGAAGACGTAGTAGCAGAGGAACTTGTATGTTTCGTCCATTTATAAGAACAACCAGGATAACAATCTGAAGTACATTCAATTTTTTCATCTTTATCCCCTTCTGTTACAGTGTGAGGTGATCTTTTGCTGAGAACTGCTGAATCTGGTCCATCTAAAACGTGTAGTTGAAAAATATGACATAGATAATTTGTGAAAATCATGTTTACTTAAATAGGTCCATCTGAATAATGTTAATCATTATTTAACAATAAACACTAGTTTAATAAGTCATATTGATGTTGTTTACTGAAACAAGTTTAAGCGGAAAATGTTTGCTTTTAGCATTAAACAAGTATTAAACATATTTTTGTATCAAATAGTAAACATACATTTGGCTGATATTTCATGAACTGTGTCTATCCAAAATAAGGCTAACACAATTGTTAGAAGTATCAAAGTACAAAACCATAACATTATCATCCAGGCCACTTGGTGACAAAAGTTTTGTAAAGGATTAATTTTATCTATTGAGAAATGAAGGAAATTGTTTACGCCTAGCCACCTGTTTAAATTAAAAATGTAATATCGTTTTTCACAAACGTGGTTAAAATTTATTACAGCCTTGAGAGTTCTTTCTATAAAACTTCTTTTATTATGCGCTTTTATGTTTATTGTACTTACTTATATGCGCTTATAATGTTTATGAATACACAGGGGAGGAAGTGTTACACGAAGGATGAAGTTCTTACATGTATGATAACTTGTTTGGAGTTCTTATGATAACTGTCACGGAGTTCCTGGAAAACGTTACGGATTTCAGTGGAAAACTTCTCTATATACTTAGAGAACTCATGTAAAAAATGGTCATTTTTACCTTTAAATGGGGAGTTTGAGGTGCTAAATTAAACTTTGATAATTAAGCTTGCCCTACATATTGTATAATATTTCAGAAAAACCTTTTAGTCCATTTTTCATCGCCTTTTTTAAAAAAAAAAAATCTACTAGTTCTGAGTAAAATTTCCAAATTACTTGTCATTAGTACATATTGACCTTTTTATTTGTGATCTTCTTCGTTGCTATACATAAATACATAATTGTTATGCATAGTTATGATCACAAATGAAAAAGTCAGTATGTACGAATGAGCAAGTAATTTGGAACTTTTATTAAAAACTACCAGATTTATTTTTAAAAGACGATGGAAAATTGACTAAAAGGTTTTTTTTAGGTCACTGGAGCTAAAAATAGAAAAACCTTGTTAACACCCTAGCGGTCACATTTTTGCATCAATCATCATCAAACTTGGTCAGGATGCTTATCTATTTGATAGCTCGGATGAGTTCGAACATAGGTCATCTCGGATGAAAAACTAGGTCATAAGAGCTAAAAATAGGAAAACTTTGTTAAAACTCCAGCGGTCACAATTTTGCCTCAATCATCATCAAACTTGGTCAGGATGTTTGTCTACGTGATAGCTTGGATGAGTTCGAACATGGGTCATCTCGGATGAAAAACTAGGTCACGGGAGCTAAAAATAGAAAAATCTTGTTAACCCTCTAGTGGCTACTGTTTTGATCCAAATATCCTGTAAATTGGTCTGAAAGTTTGTTTTGATGATTTCTAAGTCAAGTTCGAACATGGGTCATCTTGAATGAAAAACTAGGTCACACCGCCCAAATATTGAAAAACCTTGTTAACATTCTAGTGGTCACATTTTCGACTTAATTATCATCAAACTTGGTCAGGATGCTTGTCTAGGTAATTGCTCGGATGAGTTCGAAATCGCATGTGAAACTAGGTCACCGGAGCTAATAATAGAAAAATCTTGTTAACGCTGTAGTTGCTACTGTTTTGATCCAAGTATCCTGGAAATTGGTCTAAAAGTTTGTTTTGATGATTTTTAGGTCAAGTTTGAATATGGGTCACCTGGGTAAAAAACTAGGTCACACTGCTCAAATATGGATAATCCTTGTTAATACTGTAGTGGTCACATTTTTGACTCACCTGTCATGAGACTTGGTCAGAATGCTTGTCTAGGTAATTGTTTGGATGAGTTTGATGGGTCAGGTGAGCGATCTAGGGCCATCATGGCCCTCTTGTTTATAATTCATAGCCAACCACTCCTACCGGTCCTCATGATACTTTCTTCATATTAAGTTCTTTCAAATGTCAACCTACATCGCACGACCCCCGAGACAAATTACAAACAAATTGGATACAGACTGTCTCAATGTAAATAAAATGTTGAAATACTCCCCTTAAAGTTCAAATTGTTATCTTTCAGTCAATAAAGAACCAAAAAGACAGAGTAAGATACCCCCATAGACTTGGTTTCCAAAGTTATAGTTGTTGGAAATGAGTCGTTACGTGACCCCTAAATCGAAAATACCAAAATTTTGAATGGCCAATCCATAATGGGCTTATAAAAATATCTACTCCTCAGTGCAATTTTATGACCAAATATACAATTTAAAAAAAAGTCAGGGTCAAGAAACATTTCTTAATATCACAAAGGCTAATTCAGTGGCGGCATGCCGAGGGCTGAACGCGTCGCATTAGTAATCAAATGATCGCTAGTCGAATGGATCCAAACACGTTCGGGTTAAGTAGTTGTTTCTTTGAGCAACAAAGTGTACACTCATTGCTCAGTATTGGTTGGTTCCAGGAACGGATTTGAAAGTGTGTGCATCCAGCTTCCTACACAATCGAACTAAGACGAATTCAGTATAATCCAAAAACGCTTATCAAATGCCTATTTTATACAACCATCCTTATGAGTAAACTTTCCTACGACAAGTAGACAGTTCCATTAGTAAAGTAATCTCAAACGCAAAGTATTTTACCTGATTGACGGTGACTTTTATGATCTTGGCAATATTGACTGAACAACAATCATCTCTATATGTAATACATAACAAACTTCGAAAACGTCTTCATGTAATTGCTTACAGCTCACTAACCAATATCTCACTTTCCAAAACAAGAAAAGAAAGGAAAATCTTATCTGGATTTTCAATGAACTAAACAGATAAATGAATAGTTGTAAGCGTAAGTATTTCAAACTTAAAAAAAAACATAACGATAAAAAGTAAGATTCCTCAAATCTGAGATAAAAAAACACAAATGTACATTAATTATTGAAAATATGTTGCAAATATGTTACTCAATATTCCTATTCCCACCAAAAAAGATCATAAAAGAAGAATCTACCTAAAATCTGTTTTCATACATGAAGTAAAAGAACTTATAATATCAATTAATGTTTTGTCTTTAATAAGAAAATTATATCTTGTATGACGTTTAAAATTTATTACGTTCTTTCCGATCTTGCAAAACTAATTTCCTTCAGTCAAGACAGACATAATCATAATGGATTTTACATGCATTTGCCAAGGTGCCTAATAAACTTATCTTACAAAAATTTGAATTTATGTCATTACATGTAATCAATGATTTGTTTAAGAGAATAGGACCCAGACAGTCGAATTTGAGGACAAGGAACCTTAAATAATTCCTTTAACACCAGGCGAGGCGACGCCCAGGGCACGGGCTTAGGATTGATCCTCTACGCATTCAACATCAATGATTTCCCTGACTATTTATATCACAGTGGATTTAGACTTGTTGATGGACTTCAAATCTCCATAACTTAGACAAGAAAATTCTGCAAAATATCAAAACATCATCCTTCAATATGCTTTAACTTTCTGAAATCCCAAGGATACAAATTAAAAAAATAAAACAGAAAACTGCAAAGATGTCAATTATCAAAATCACAACACACATTCTGTCATCAGTATGATAAATAATCTTAATTGACAACCACAAGAAATCCAAAGAAACCGGTAAATAATGTTCCATAAGATTTCTGTATGTTCCAGCATGTCCTAAATAACAGATCTGATACCATAAGAAGTTGCCAACATAGCTATCTAAAGATCCGTACAAGTTTTCATTTTACCCAAGAACATTCAGTCAATGGAACATTTACAACCCATCTTGTACACATGCATAACTCACCGTAGACGCATTCAAATTCATTGTCAATGTTCCTCTAGTTGTATCAATATAAATTAATCAATTAGTCAATCAAACTATGACTAAAGTTATTCATTTTGCGCTTTTGTAAATATTTAAAATTACCGGAAATCTTCTGTGAATTCAAGAAATGTTGTAATGAGAAAAAGAAAAAAAGAAGATACCAATTTAGGGCAACATTATTACTGATAGTGCGATAGCACGGAGGAGGAAGTGTTACACAAAGGATGGAGTTCTTATAATAACTTGTTTGGAGTTCTTATGATAACTGTCACGGAGTTCTTGGAAAACGTTACGGATTTCTGTGGAAAACTTTTCTATATACTTTGAAAACTCACGCAAAAAATGGTCATTTTAACCTTTAAATGGGGAGTTTGAGGTGCTAAATTAAACTTTGATAATTAAGCTTGCCCTACGTCGTGCGATGTAGGTTGACATTTGAAAGAACTTAATATGAAGAAAGTATCATGAGGACCGGTAGGAGTGGTTGGCTATGAATTATAAACAAGAGGGCCATGATGGCCCTAGATCGCTCACCTGACCCATCAAACTCATCCAAACAATTACCTAGACAAGCATTCTGACCAAGTCTCATGACAGGTGAGTCAAAAATGTGACCACTACAGTATTAACAAGGATTATCCATATTTGAGCAGTGTGACCTAGTTTTTTACCCAGGTGACCCATATTCAAACTTGACCTAAAAATCATCAAAACAAACTTTTAGACCAATTTCCAGGATACTTGGATCAAAACAGTAGCAACTACAGCGTTAACAAGATTTTTCTATTATTAGCTCCGGTGACCTAGTTTCACATGCGATTTCGAACTCATCCGAGCAATTACCTAGACAAGCATCCTGACCAAGTTTGATGATAATTAAGTCGAAAATGTGACCACTAGAATGTTAACAAGGTTTTTCAATATTTGGGCGGTGTGACCTAGTTTTTCATTCAAGATGACCCATGTTCGAACTTGACTTAGAAATCATCAAAACAAACTTTCAGACCAATTTACAGGATATTTGGATCAAAACAGTAGCCACTAGAGGGTTAACAAGATTTTTCTATTTTTAGCTCCCGTGACCTAGTTTTTCATCCGAGATGACCCATGTTCGAACTCATCCAAGCTATCACGTAGACAAACATCCTGACCAAGTTTGATGATGATTGAGGCAAAAATGTGACCGCTGGAGTTTTAACAAAGTTTTCCTATTTTTAGCTCTTATGACCTAGTTTTTCATCCGAGATGACCTATGTTCGAACTCATCCGAGCTATCAAATAGATAAGCATCCTGACCAAGTTTGATGATGATTGATGCAAAAATGTGACCGCTAGGGTGTTAACAAGGTTTTTCTATTTTTAGCTCCAGTGACCTACTTTTTCATCAGAGTAGACCCATGTTCGAACTCATCCGAGCTATCACCTAGGCAAGCTTCATGACAAAGTTTGATGATGATTGATGCCAAAATGTGACCGCTAGAGAGTTTACAAGGTTTTTCTATTTTTAGCTCCGGTGACCTACTTTTTCATCCGAGATGACCCATGTTCGAACTCATCTAGGCTATCACCTAGACAAACATCCTGACCAAGTTTGATGATGATTGAGGCAAAATTGTGACCGCTAGAGTGTTAACAATGTTTTTCTATTTTTAGCTCTTGTGACATAGTTTTTTTTATCCGAGATGACCCATGTTCGAACTCATCCGAGCTATCAACTAGATAAGCATCCTGACCAAGTTTGATGATGATTGAGGCAATAATGCGACCGCTAGAGTGTTAACAACAAAATGTGAACGGACGGACGACGGACGACGGACAATCATCGATCCTAAAAGCTCACCCTGAGCATGCTCAGGTGAGCTAAAAAGCTAGAAACGTATCGTAAAATAAAGAACGACAAATCCGTAAAGAACGCTACAAAAGACGATACTGAAAATGCTATAGAACAAGTTTGAATGTCATGGACGGTACTGAAAGTGCAAGGTACTGTTCATCACCTCTTAGCACCTGCTTCCCCAGTATTCAACATTTAAACATAAAATTGATGATGTTTTCATAAAAGAAGCTTTGGAGGTCCAGCCAATTAGAGGGGCAAAAATATTACATAAAGAGTAAAACATATAACCCTGGTATTAAATGTTATACCATGTTTTACAGAAATCACACCCAAGTTCAAAAGATTTTAAAGCGCCATTTTCATTACAGAACAAACAAAGCCATAAAGGTGACCTTATTCCGTGGTAAAATTTCTATTAATCAACAAGTATGTGTTATTAATATTAGGATAACCACTCCCCCGGTTAAGCAAAGCAAAATGTATGCCTTCATCTTTCTCAAGCGCCATGGCTTTTCAATTTTGCCTTTGTGGAAGACATGGATGAACTATTGAGTTCTTAAGTTATCTATTTCATCTTTTATTGTAAAGATTACCTATTTACCAGAATATTTAGTTTTGATTTTGGGGTCAAGGGTCATAGGTCAAGGTCACATTTAGCTTGTAGGTAAAAACGGTTTCCGATCAATAACTAAAGAACGCTTAGGCCCAGGAACTTCAAGCTTGGTATGGTGATTGGTCATGACCAGCAGATGACCCCTATTGATTTTGGGGTCAAGAGGTCAAAGGTCAAGGTCACATTGACCATGTAGGTAAAACGGTTTCCGATCAATAACTAAAGAACGCTTAGGCCTAGGAACTTTAAACTTGTTATGGTGATTGGTCATGACCAGCAGATGACCCCTATTGATTTTGGGGTCAAGGGGTCAAAGGTCAAGGTCACATTGACCTTGTAGGTAAAAACGGTTTCCGATCAATATATAAAGAACGGTTAGGCCTAGGAACTTCAAACTTGGTATGTTGATTGGTCATGACCAGCAGATGACCCCTATTGATTTTGGGGTCAAGGGGTCAAAGGTCAAGGTCACATTGACCTTGTAGGCAAAACGGTTTCCGATCAATAACTAAAGAACGCTTAGGCCTAGGAACTTAAAACTTGGTAAAAACGGTTTCCGATAAATAACTAAAGAACACTTAGGCCTAGGAACTTCAAACTTGGAATGTTGATTGGTAATGACCAGCAAATGACCCCTATTGATTTTGGAATCAAGGGGTCAAAGGTCAAGGTCACATTGACCTTGTAGGTAAAAACGGTTTCCGATCAATAACTAAAGAACACTTAGGCCTAGGAACTTCAAACTTGGCATGGCGATTGGTCATGACCAGCAGATGACCCTTATGATTTTGGTGTTAAGGGGTCAAAGGTCAAGGTCACATTGACCTTTTAGGTAAAAACGGTTTCCGATCAATACCTAAAGAACGCTTAGGCCCAGGAACTTCAAACTTGGTATGGTGATTGGTCATGACCAGCAGATGACCCCTATTGATTTTGGGGTCAAGGGGTCAAAGGTCAAGGTCACATTGACCTTGTAGGTAAAAACGGTTTCCGATCAATAACTAAAGAACATTTAGGCCTAGGAACTTCAAACTTGGTATGGTGATTGGTCATGACCAGCAGATGACCCCTATTGATTTTTGGGTCAAGGGGTCAAAGATCAAGGTCACATTTCGTTTATACCGGTTGTTCATCCCTGGACCTGGAAAGTTAAGCAAAATCTGCTATCCGGTTTAAGAGGAGTTGCGTTCACAAGACTTCGGGACGTACGGACAGACAGACGTACGGACGGACGGATAAGGTTCGCTATATACTCCCCACTTTGTGGGGGCATAAAAACTATGTATTTATAAATCAAATTCTATTTAATATCATAGCAACTAGATTTTTCATAAAATAAAATGATGTGCATAATATTCATACTGCAATCTGTCTATGTGTAAAGTTTTATGAAAATGTTTTGAGTACATCGTAAGTTAAGTTATATGAAATTGTTTTGAGTACATTCACAGTTATCATAGGTTCCTGCTTCTACGAAAAGGTAAACAGACAGACAGAGGGCAAATCTTCAGCGCCGATAGGTCAAGTTAGAAATCCATATAATGGGGTTTAAGATGTTCTAGTATTCATTTGTCAAGTGTCAAGTTTCATTAAAGCAAGAAATATGTCCATAGAATACGGATGCATCCATATTCACTCCGCTTTCTTGTCAATCTACTGACGTACAATAGAACAATATGACAGAGAGAAAGATATATATCTATATTACTTCCCCTACCTCTTCGTGGTTAATTCTAGGTCGAATACTTTTTTAGTGCAAGACACAAGCTGAATATTGCAAATCTTTTAATTTAAGTCAATTAGGGCAATTACTCTCAAAATCCTAAACCCAAACCCTGGGTGTATCCCTTGACACCAATATTCTGTAAAGTTTCATAAATCCAGGTCAAATATCTTTTGGGACCAGTTGAAAATTGAAATGACAATTTATATTTAATCAAGGGCTATCACTCTAACAAACTGAATTAGTCCACACGCAAAGTCTCAGGTTCACATCGTCACACTTTAGTCAACATTTCCTGCAAAGTTTTTAATTAGGCCAAAGCATTTTAAAGGGACACATGCCAGAACATTTTGGAACGTTTTTTTAAATGAACGCGAAATTACTCCACAAATTCTGAAGTTTAAGGTGCTCACATTTTTTTTAAAATTCAATGACTGTAAGTCAAATAATACGTTGAGTACGCGCAACAAAATGTGAACATTGCAAAGGTCAAGTGAAATTCAATCTAATTGTCGATCCGAGAGTTACATACTGCATTGTGTTAAGCGTAAAAACAAATTTCAAATTGTAGCTGGTAGCATGCAACTTAGCTAAATTGCAAACTGTATTTGGAAATAAATCACAAACTGTATTTACAAATGTATAATTTCAAATTTGCGACATGAAGAAATGTAAACGATAGAACGTAAATAACACATTTTATGCAGTACATCATGACGTTATGAATGTAACTGCACTAGCCACACCCTCAGGTTGACAACAACACACTTTCCTTTTACATTCTAACGCGATTAACATCTTTCCTTTGATGGCATTTTCATGGGAAAGAGACGAAGGCGTAGCCAATTTTCACCAAAGAAGAAAATAAAGAGAGGCAACTCTTACATGTAATAATGAGTACAACAATATCAAACTAAATAAAACTATTATATCTGCCACATACATCAGATGCTTTATAGTTGACTTTGAATATCTTCTGATTTTATCAAACCAATCCTAGCACACGGTATTCAAGTTACACAAAGGTGGTTATGATATATAATGTAACGGTACGAATTGTTGAATTCGTTCACAGAAGTACTCGTCAGCAGTCAGTAATAAAATGCAATACATGGATTTCAACTTTGGCAACACTAATACAGGGTAATTATCAACTTCTTACAGTTTTAAAATGTTTGTGAATTTGATAAATTTAATTATTTTTTTAAATGTTTCCAGAATTATTTTAAAATAAATACAGAGAACAGTTAGTCTTCGCCGCCTTCTTTCTTTGAAGGACTATATTTGGTTGTAGAAAACCCAACTTTTTGACCAAGTATATAGCCACGGAATAAACAAAGTTTACTATTTATAATTCCGTTGTATAACCAAATTTCGAATTTGTCCCGTTTTAATGTTAGAATAAATATTCAGTGTATCCTAGCATCTCTTTTTACATCAATTGAGAGATATTTTGAGTCATGGGATGTGATATATACGGTTGCACAGAGGTGACATTTATGCGTTTTTATTTATCTCGAGCACACGAGATACTATGTCATGGCAACGAGTTACTAAATGTCGTGACCACGAGATGATAGAGTGGTACGCACGTGATACTATGTCGTGACCAGGAGTTACAAAGTCGCAGCCGTTAGATTATTAAGTGGTGCGCACGGGATACTATATGGTAGCCATGCGTAACTTAGTTACTAACCGGTTGGTGTTATTGGCTCTTTGCTTACCCACAGAACGAGAACCAGACACTCACTGTAAATACCGAAAATGAGAGGATAAAAATGACCGGTACTGGCGGGGGAAAGGGGCGGAGCTTATTTATCTTTTATGCAAATGTGTACAATTGCGAATAATGAGGGTTTGACAATGTAAAGATATGAACGTAACTTCTGTTTTGTCGGCGTATGCTCAAAAAAAGGAGTTTCCCGCGTGTTATGATGAAAACATGTTTACAATGATAATTAGGCAAACTCAATCCATGAATGCAACGTTGGAATTGACATACATGTACAAAAATACAATTTTATTTTGTCCGTAAACAGTGTGGCTAAATAAACAATCAGTATGGCATATGTAGTTTATTCATGTTAAATACTGATTAAAGTATTTTTTTCTCAAGTAAGTGGGTCATTTTTTAGTTAAATCATGTTCAGAAAATGGTTACAAAAACTTAGTCACTATCACATTTTTTAACATCATTTGTCAAAGCAACTCTACAATGTATATCAACTAGGACACCTAGAAAGGTTTAAATGTATGTCTATGTTGTTTCATTCTGTTTTGGTGACACTTTTGCTTGTGTCCCTTGTTGTTTTCTCGTCTATGGTAAGTATCTTCCCCATTGCCTCTAGTTTTTATTTCTTTGATTAACCCCCCTTCCCCCGGTCTCCTGTCACCTTCCCCTTTGTGGGTCTACTATTATTATTTTCTTTGAATTCCTAATCAGTTACAAATTATTTATCATTTAATGATTAACCTGTCTTTGCCCTGTCCTTTTTATGTTTGGGGTCCGCCTGGGCTCCTTGCCATTGGTTCTTGTTGCGGGGTCATGTGGGGGTTGCGTTCATTGAACGCCGCCTTTCCTTGTTGATCTTGTTTATCATATTTTCTTCCTTTTCAACAATATTTTCTATTCATGACAATATTTTTCTTGAAAATGATTGAAATTAATAGCTGACTAATTATTATTACTTTCAACTCATGGTAAATTTTCTTTATATGCAGGTTTGTGATTTCATGGTTGGATCTTGAGTACTTGGCATGGCTCTTGATTTATTTTGGAGTGTTCACCATCAGATTAGAAACCAAATAGTGATACCAATAGTCATAGTTGAAAGGGAATGTCCATACACAGCCTTGGAGTACATAGTAGTAGAGACATGGCAGTCCATTACATATTTTTGACTGAATTAAAGCTTCTTAGAGCTTCATGGCTTGTGTAAACTGTCTGACTGAATGTTTGTATTCTAATAAAAACTAAGGTTGAAGACATTTCAAAGATGTATGTCAGTGTAAAAATGTTAAAGAAAATATCTGTCTTTCAAACTCTTTGTTAGAAATAAATAACCTGTCATAACTTTGTATAACTGAATTATATTCAAAGATAATTTATCTTCTGCAAATGGCTGTCCAAAACAGTTTCAACCAGGCATCATCTAGTTTCAAAACAGTTAAGATAAATCTGTTATAAATACACTTGTAAGGTGACAAGAATGGTAAAAAGATAAATGTTCTGCATTAAAAGTTTTCTATCTTGATTGAGTTTTATTTTATATCACCATGATCACTGAAATTGTAAACGTAATGTTATCTTTAAACATTTTATTAATGTATCAGTTTAAATTGATTCAAGGGAGTTTTTAATGACACATAATGCCTCAGAATTGCTTTTATTTTTATTCTTCAAAAGCTTTGAATTTGGTGTCCTGATATAGTTTTCAAAAAGTAACTCTTTGCAATTACCTGGACCATCATTTGCTTTTGTTTTAAGCAGTTAGTAAAGTTATTTTGATAAAGTAACTTGTATGAAATATATTTTGTTTAAATTGTGTTACTTTTATGATAAATAATTTATTTACTGCACTTCTTTCTTCATGTTATAAGCATGTGACATGCTCAAAAACCATTATTCAAATATCAAAGAAAACTTGTTTCTGAGGCAAGATGTGTAAAATTCCTTTCACAAAAAGCCTTTCACTTCTCTTAGAAAAGCCATGGTTTGCATTGTGCATGGCAGGTAGTAATACCAGAGTAAACAATATTAATGCAATTTATCTGTGTTGAGTATTCAGTAGCAAAACACTAGCTTGCTAGCCCAAGTCTGTCTCTTAAGAAGACATGCAATTCTGCATTCCTTGAAAGATTTTAGTGTCAGAGGGACAGTTATTACATACCATATACTTCTTTGTGTTTCAAATTACCTGTAATATAATGTATTTAACATGTTGACATTTGACCAAAAGTGAATTAGCTATACAAAACATGCAAAACTTAGGGTTTGCAATTGATACAATACAATTACATCACTGATACATTAATATACCCAAATTGGGAATTTTTCAAAATTGTCAATGTTTCAAAGAAAATCAATGCTTTTAACTTCTGTCCATGTACATAAAAGTAAATGTAGTCATTGAAGAGTTATAAAGAACCATTCATCAATATTATTTAGATAGTGTCTGTTTCGATTTCAGGCCAGACAAATTCAAATGACATGCATAGTATTTACTGCAATCTAGCCATTGCTGTTAGAGAATTTAAGTACACACTTATTTTGCAGATGAACTTTTATGATCAAGAAAAGCAAATAGAAGAAACAAAAAACCGTTTATAAGTTTGATTAACATTTATTTTTACACAAATTATAGTCCACTGCTTTGCAAATATATCACACTGATTTTCCAGTGGAAAAAAACTTCAGGAAAGCACTTGAAATTATTATTAGTTATTTGGACAATGTGACTTTACACTGTGAATGTCTACTGATACAAGAATAGGCATATTTCCTTTTACAAATGTAAAGACTTTGAAAATTTACATGAACAAATTATCGTGGAGTTATAAATCATATTCTAATTGAAAAATGGTCAGCTTGGTATCAAAGCTTTGAATGCAAATTTGTAAGCTTATCAATGATTACGCTAACAATATTAGAAGTAGATGATATATAATATTTTTGCTATTTTGTTTTCTTTTTCATCTTTACATCATAGTCATTTAATGTGATTCCATGAAAATCTTTATCTCTGGTGTGTTTTCTACTTTGGTATACTTAAAACTGCAATGAAATGTGGATATTTCACTCTGTTTCTATCATTGTGACATTAACAAGTTTATGGAATCATAGTGTCAAACACTATAAAATCATACACTTTTACATTAAGATTTTTGTGCTGAATGTCATCCACTTTCTTCAGAAAAGGACATTTGACTATTCTCAGTGGCTTATATATATATTAAACTAATATTTCACTGTAGCTGTGTGTTCTCTGATATTATTCTCAAATTAAGGAACTTGAAGATGGTAGTTGCAATAAAGTTCTTCCTGGACAAATTTTCCTTCATCTTTTCCTTGTTATCTGCAGAAAGAAAAATCAATAAATATGTTGTTATAAGTGTAAGACCTGAATATATTTCACTGAATAAAACACTAGAAATGATATTTACATTACTTTTAATAAGCTGGCCATGATTGACAGAAAATTTCATATTTGAAGTAAATAAACATTAAAGATAAACAACAACACATAATATATAACAGTCAAAAATATTTATCTTCTTCAATTTGAAACATGACTGTTTTGCATGTTTTATTTACTTATCAATTATCATGCAGTGAAATCAAAAAATTATTAAAATATTTTTTATCTTTCCAATCTCAACTAAAAAGTAATCAATTATTTTACATGTATTTACCTTTGATGTATAGATATTTCAGGATCATAGGCAGTGCAAACAGTTGATAAATGGTCCATAGTGAACATACTTGTCATATACTTCCCTGTCTACACATCTGAAATAGTTTATTCAAATATTATATTTTTTAATTCAATCATAATTTGCTAGGTACCATATTCACATGTATATATAATTGAAAAAGTTTTAGTGCCTTGATACTATTCTCCATAGCTAGAAATGGATCTATACTATTAAACTTTGCATACATCTATGATCTATCCTTTCTGATTTAATTATCAAAACTCTTACTTTGGACCTGGGGTTTATTATAATACCAATATAAGTGTTGAAATTACTGTGCAATGTCCGAATTTTGTATAACTTTAATATACACTAGAATTAAAGCGTTTCTCCATTGTTTATTTCAATAAGTAAAAGTGGTTTGAATAAATTTCTCACATAAGTAGTTTTAAAACAATACCAAAAGCTAAACAACTAGAATTCACTACCTTGACAAAACATCCGAAACAATTGTCACTATCCGAAAATAAACTAGTTTTATAAAACTCTATAAATCCCTCGGTTTTTCGTCAGATAATTGACCTACCTGAATATTTTTACCCGTGCTTTCCATTCCTGACAATCTGAAGAGGTTCGAAACAAATTTAACTTCTATATTTCTCGAGTTCTTCGGGGTTACCTATATGATTAATGGTAAATATGTCTGCCGATGTACCCGGAAGTGGAAAATCGAAAGTGAAAGTAAACGAGACTTACGGGCCCTATATAAGTATTGGAATTAGTGACAAATCCGATACACGTCTATATAAATCAAGTACCCCTTGGGTAGGCCAAACGTATAGAGTTCCCTATAAAGTACATCATCCTTATGCATGGTTTGTTCGTATAAAATGCATATGTAAAGCGGCATTATCCTCCCAAATAGTGTAATTAGTCTTATCTTTACTTGCAGACTGCCGTAAACAACTTGTTTACAACTCTTGCATGAAAGCACTATGGAATGTTTGACGTGAAGTCATTTTGCCAAGAAAATATGATGGCTACCCCTAACAAGAGGGCAATGATGGCCCTGAGGTCGCTCACCTGTATAAAGGCACCCGGAGCGGGGCCAGTTTAAACCCCAGGGCGTTTATTTAAACAAACTTAGAAAACACCCATTAGAAGATGTTTCACCATGTTAAGTTTTTACTACACATATATAAGGAAAAACAATGATCTACTCCCCCCCCCCCGTCAGGGCCAATTTTCTTCCAGGGGCTTTTATTTGAACAAACTTGGTAGACACCAATAAGAAAATGTTTCATGCTACACATGTAAGCTCTAGCTCATTGGGTTTTTTAAAATAAGATTTACACATATAGTTAAAAACAATGACACCCCTGGGGCGGGGCCAGTTTTGACCCCAGGGCTTTTATTTGAACAAACTTTGTAGACACTCACTAGAAGATGTTTCATGCTTAATATCTAAACTCCAGCTATTTTGTTTTTTTTCAAAGACGATTTTTTAAGTTTTTGCTTTACACATATAAGGAAAATCAATGACCCCCTGGGACGGGGCCAATTTTGACCCCAGGGCTTTTATTTGAACAAACTTGGTAGACACCCATTAGAATATGTTTCATGCTAAATATCTTACCTCTAGCTCTTTGAGTTCTTTAATCGAAGATTTTTTAAGTTTTTACTATATGCATATAGGGAAAATCAATGACCCCCTGGGGCGGGGCCAATTTTGACCCCAGGGCTTTTATTTGAACAAACGTGGTAGACACTCATTAGAAGATGTTTCATGCCAAATATCTAAGCTCTAGCTCTTAGGGTTTTTTTGAAGAAGAATTTTAAGTTTTTCTTATTGGTTGCCATGGCAACCAGAGTTTTTAATAGAATTTAAATTTTTGAACAACTTTGAAAGTGGTCCACCTAAGGATCATTTCTGTAAAGTTTGGTTGCAATTGGCCATGTGGTTTAGGAGGAGATGTTGTTTGAAAATTTGACGCCATTTTTTGAAGGACGCACGACGTACGACGGACGCAGAGTGATGACAAAAGCTCACCCTTGAGCACTTCGTGCTCAGGTGAGCTAAAAAACAAGACCATTTGTATGTGTGAACCATTTCACTCATAGCAAAATTACCTCTTTGACAAGATAACTCAATTTAAATTGTAAGTCAATGGGAAAATAAAAAAGTAAGAATGACCATTTTCTCGAAAAATGAGCGGGAACCTCCACATCGGAGAGTGAATTCACTAAATACGGGAAAGGATAAAATGTGCCGAAATTTAATAAAACAATGACACACATGCGTACAATTAGATAAAAACTTATGTTAATTAATCAAACGAAAACTTACTTTAGAGAAGACAGGTAATATAAGTAAATAAAACATCAGCATAAACATGATTGATTAAAACGAAATCATGCAAGACTTTTTTTTATTTTTACATGATCATATCTTTGCGCTAAAATCAATCCTTGCTACTTTTTTAAAATTGGTGTTAAAATTGAGGATTTTCAGCCGCTATGTAAGATCCAATTTGATTGGCCAAATAAACGTTTGAGTCCAGCTCAGACAGGATAATCATGTAAGTAACTGGCAGCCAGGCCTTGGTTAAAGTTTGGATAGATTTGGAGTTTAAGCTGGTTTTTCCTAAGTAAAATCCTTACGTTAAACCGCAAGCCGACACAAGACTTGTGACCGAATTGCCTTTTAAACAAGCTCATAAAATGAATTAATGAATTGAAATATTTGAATATATTCCTGCGTCTATGCTCATCGATCTAATTACTAAAATGTAACTAACACAGATGCAAAGACCGACGAGTCGGTCATTATAAGAGATGCGCATTTTATTCAAAACTGGAACTTCAAAATCAGCATTACAATTTACTTTTCACTTAAAAAGTTAAATATATACTTACAGATTACATTCACAGTTAAATCTTTGCTTTGTGATGAACCACCAGTCCTTGTTACTGTACATCTGTATGTTCCAGCATCTGATCTCTGAAGTCTCTCAAGATTTAATAAAGCTGAGTTACTAACAATTTTTCCTGTATCTGTCTTAGTCCACGTAAAACTACAAATAGGATGACATGATGCTGTACAAGTTACTTGATTAAGACTTTCATTTTCATCTTTCTCATAGCTTGTATCACTTGGACTAAACGCAACATTATCTGGACCATCTGAAGATATATTACAATGTATTTACACATTATTGTAAACTTATTAGTACTTAGCTATTAATATTAGTTTTTTCAATATTTGTTATATTTAAAATAATTGATTACAATGACAACAAATCATACAAACAACATTTGAATTAGTTCTTGTATTAGGATTCTAGAGATTGTTACTGTCTTAGTCCACGTAAAACAACATGTAGAATAGCATGATGCTGATTGAGACTTTCGTATGATCTTTTTCATAGCTTGAATCACTTGGACTAAACACAACATTATCTGGACCATCTGAAATCTTTATGTTACCTTTGCTCATTGCCCTTATATTAGGGCAATTCTGATCATCAATGTCTGAACATATAGAAATGATCTAGTCTAAAACTACATATACGAAGATGACAGGTTACAAATCACTTGATTGAAATTCTTATTTTCATTTTTCTGATAGACTGCATCACTTCGACTAAATATAAAATAATCTAGACCATCTGATATTTATGATATTAGTCATTTTTGGCAGGTTATGAAATATGAATAATATATATAAATGATTGTTTGGAAAAAATCACCTGAGTCGCTATATTGCAAAAAACCGCTTATATACGGCCATATAACCTGTCATTGGCGTCCGCGCCGAAGCGCGGCGCCTTTTATGGAATGAAATCAGATTTTGTGAAAGGGCGACAGCAACTTCTCGAGCCTTTTATAGTTGTTCATAATAAAAGCCGATCATTCCGATCGGTATGAGTCGATATGTACAATGAATGGCGAACTGGAGAATTTCGCAATGCAAACATTTTCAAATGAAATAACCTTTTCCGTCAATAAATTGCGCTCTTCGGGGTATTTTGTTTATCATTTTGTAGTACACAGTGGGTTATTATTGTATGTTATTCCGAAAGCTGTTAATAGAATGATGAGTTGATGACCTAAATATTCCGAAAATCTATTTATAGAGGGATGTACTCCTATCGGTAATTCCCGGTCTCTCCCGGGATTTACTAGAGACCGGCGAATAGTACCACACGTTTATTGTCCGGTCTCCCGGTTTTGGAGTAGATGTTTGATATCGTTACAGAACAGAACAAATATTTTACAGATAAATAAGCTTTTTTTTCAAAATGAATGTTTGTCACTAAGTTTGGTTACAATAATTAATAAACACAGATCAACTCTCAAATTTATTGATTATTATTATACATAAACATACAATTCGAAAAAAAAAACCAACAACACAAATCGCATGTTTTATTTTATCTATATGAGATAAAAACAATAAATATGTACAATAATTGAGAAAACATGTACATTTTTATGGCATTAATATGACACTATCAACTTTGAAACATTTTATTTAATTTGTTATTCGTGTTTAGTAAAGATGCCGAGAAATTATTCAAAGTTACAAATCAGATTTTATGAATTGTTCAATTGATTGATAATTTAAAAAATGATAAAGAAAAATACAAATATACATGTATATGGCTTAAGAATAAACAATATTATAATATATTGAAAGATTAACCATGATTTACTGACTTTTTCCAGTTAAGTTTTGACTTATAATCGTTGGTCAATATGACAATTGAATTCTTAAAATAGTAGTAAACGTAAAAACTCAGTATTAAAATAGCGCATAAAACACAAAAAAAGAAAAGAAAACAATATTCATAAAATCTGTATTTTTTTTATTAAAATAGGTTTAACAATTATTGTATAATAAACAATTATGCTCAACGTGATCAACATGGTAATATAACAAGTGTCATATTGTTACTAAGTGTGAACAGATACCTTAAGAGGGGGTCCTCGCTAATAGCGATAACATAATAAGGGACAAAATTTTACACAAGTATGGTGTTGATCATGCGTTACAGATATGGATTATAAATGATTGTATACATGTATATCCGTTGCTACCACGATCATAAAGAAATAACAAGTAATATTCTAATTTCTAGCTTGCCGATCAAAGTTATAAATAATGAACAATGTCTTTCGTCCGTTCATTCATAAGTGATATACAATTCTGGTAAAAACCAATGAACCATTGAAAAGTTTATAAGAATATCTTGTCATCATATATCTACTAGTCCGTCTGCACCTGCTGCTTGGACGCCCTTTGATGCTTTGCATCAATGCTTTTCTTGTGATTATTTATAACGAATTTATAATACAGCATGCATATTCTTTAGATAAAAAAGGTAAACTTTCATCATAAATTGACAGCACCCGTGTATATATAACTCTATTAACGTCAAGATTATTTAATGAAAAGCGGCGTAACCAACGATTGTTGCTACTCTTTTTATGCCCTTTATACTTCAGAATTAAGGAACTCATTAAACGTGTTTCTGGTTCAACTTGTTCTGGTTCAACTGATTAATATCAATTCTTCTAAAATCCGGAAAGTAGAAACAAAAAAAGAACAACAAAAACAACAAATATTTTGATAATATAATTATACATGGTACTGTAAAATCTGCAAATTAAAAATAATATTAACAGAACATCTTGCTATATTATATTTTGGAAACACTTTAAACCAAATATCATGTTAGTTATATGTGAAATCAAATTCAATTTACTTGAAATATCATCAAATTGTGTCATTTCATACTATTTTTATAAACTGCATATATTTCAATCTAAACGAAAACTGAACTTCTTTTTGTTCACTAAATTCCAAACTTCTGACACCCGGAAACTGAAAAAGTAGACCATTATTGCTAGTTCCACAGTTACACTTATGGATATGACGCTTGTTCTTTATAGGTTGTATATATAATAGAGATGACAATAAATTGTAAGTGACAATCCCTTAAAATTTAGAATAATTGCCTAACTTACAATATATAATCCAATAAAATACATAAATAACGAACTTGAAAATATATGATTTAACTTAATTGGGATGTCTCAATATAATTAATAATAAATAAATATGTACTTATATAATAATCAACAACCAAACTAAGCGATAGTGAAAAAAACGTTTGTATATCCGGCAGAAGTGTCTACTTATTAAACTGGTGATAGAAAAAGTTTTCACCCCGGATAGAAATATCTGCAAATGTTCCTAAAATAGAGGTACTGCAAAATCTTATGTTGCATATAAGATATGATTTTCTTGCAAGTTGATTATTCAAACACTACAAAAAAAGAGTTGCGAATGAAAAGACATCAATTTAGTATTACATGAAAAATGATTAATTGAGGAAAAACCATTGAAAATATATGTGTTAATCTTACCAATTAACAAAGCAACCGTGGGTAAAAATGTGATTTTTTTAAAAATGCACTAACTAAAACTAAACTTAAGGTTTAACCTCATTTGACCCTGATTTGACGCCTCCAGAATATAGAAAACTG
This sequence comes from Ruditapes philippinarum, assembly GCF_026571515.1. Lineage (NCBI taxonomy): Eukaryota > Metazoa > Mollusca > Bivalvia > Venerida > Veneridae > Ruditapes > Ruditapes philippinarum. The sequence goes on from NW_026859628.1 coordinate 127,371, forward strand.
TTTTAAATGAGTGGAGTATAGGAAGCACATTTCACCTATCAGTTACACCAATTAATATATAGATAGCAAAGGTATGTCTGCACATAATTAAAATCGAATACCGCTGAATGTTCTTATATGTTGCAATTTTCGGGGGAGTCCGACGTGAATGAATTTGTGATATCAACCTAAGCCCTTCTCATTATCATTTTGCTGCTTAGAAATTTGAGGACAATTTCATGTGAAATAAACTGAAATAATTCATAAACAATGTGAAAATATGGATGAAAGTATGAGCTTCATGTCCTTCATGTATGCTACAATTGATTTGACTTGTTTCTGTCCGATGGGCAGGTACCCTCGGGACGGATATTCCGATCCGAACCGTAGCATATAGTTGGGATGACATTAACAACTGAATATGAACGTCTGGTTTCAACGACGGTATTTTCAACTCTCAATTCAAATGTATAAAACATAACAAAAAGTGACGTCAACGTCACGTAGCGGTAAAATGCTATGTATCGTAACAGTGCCAAAGTCTATAAGACGTCTATTAATAATAAGACGCATAATATCTAACACATATAACACAGACACGTGGGTGTGGAGCTTAAAATGAGTTAAAATCCAAATTAATTGTATATTTGTAAATATTATTTACACATAATATTTTGGTGCATCGGTGCAATACATAATCTACGATAATGGTCAATTTTAAGGCGGGTTTTACACATTTAGTTTACACATGCGCACTTTGTTTTAATCTAAACTATCAATTATTCGACTTTTTGCCCGTATATTCTGTCCTGTTTAGTGTCTTGCTTGGCTCCTTGCAGGTGGTTCTGTATTTGGGAGGCGCTAATTGAATGTCTCCATCCCTTGTTGATCGTGTTTTTGTTTCTTTTGATATTTTGATAAAAAAGTGACAAAATTTGCCTATACAAATAAAAAGTATATTTTTAAAAAGAAAACAGAGCTATTTCATTGGTAGACACAAAATGATGAAACATGATTAAATATGTAACAAAATATCTCACAGGTGTTTGCGGCTCAGATTTGAATATCCGTCCCCCGGGTACCACCCCATGGGTGGCATAACGACCAGACTTGTTTATGTCTGATGGGCAGGTACCCTCGGGACGGATATTCCGATCCGAATCGTAGCATATGACACTGACACTTGGGAGTGGAGCTCAAAATGCGTAAAAGTCCAGATCAGGTGCATATTTGTCAATCCTACCTCATAAACTGGGCATATGTATCTTGAAAACTTAATTTAAGCTGTTTAAAAAAATGAACGTTTACAATAACGTTTATATGATAAAAATGTTCGCTGGAAAACATCCAGACACCTTCACTCCAATTCCCTAGTATTTTATACCATTTCCAATACTTACACAAAATCGTTTGGTCCATCGGTGGAGCAAATATAATTAGTCACAATAATGGTCAGTTTTAAACTTTATCTTCAACATAAACGACACAGCAGGCGAGAAAAATATAAACACATATCGCCGTTTTACTCCATTTACAAAATCTTCAACAAGGATAAAATCAAACGTGGCTGCAAGCCAAATACAAAGGCACCGCGCTTTGAACGTGAGAACAAGTCTGGCTATAGTCGGAGCCATTCGGTAATATGTTGGTACCCAAAGTAACATAAAAGTTAGAAAAAAATGTTTGATATCTTCACTTTTATTGTTAATTATCTGCCCTTGGATTAAGCCAAAAAATCTAATTCAGGGTATGATTACTCAAAAACGAGAACGGTGATACATTATGCTTTCGCTTAAAATATTCTTGAAAAATGCCAAGTGTAAATAAATTCTATTGTACAAATTAAATGTTGCCTACACATGTATGCCTTTATGAAAACTTCTGAAAATATTACAGTAAATATTTTTCACGATAAACACTCACATTTATGTAATGGAAAACTCTCTTTTGGATGAAGCATCTTATTTGAATTTATTTTCATTGAATACTCCAAATTCACTGGATCATAATCTTATCTGTAGAACATCTTAAAAAATGTAAACTATAACGTTATCCAAAGTCTAAACGCCAGAATGTGCAAATAACGTACGATTCGTGCAAAAATGGCAGTCGTATGCGGTTATTCCTTTTTTCAGTTCGGTTAAATAAAAAAATATATTTTGACCAGTTTCCTTACTGCGTTGGAAATCCTGTCAGGTATCAGGCGTTTATCGCACATTCCTGCGTTAATTTTTGCATGAATCATGCGTTATTTTTACATTCCAGCGTTAATGGATAAACACGGTGATCTACAACAAAAATAGTAGAACTTATATTTTATTAAATTTCATTTGTGGTAAGGTGATAAAATATTTAATCATTTTGTTTGGAAAGAGAACTGGGAAATCCGAACCTCTGTTTGAGCGACTTGGGATTTATCTATCGTCTATCTTGCCCAAAAATAAATTATATTATTCGTACACCTCATGTAATACAAGTTGCGTCCTTAAAATGACGTCATTCACGCGCGCCTTTTATGAATGACTAGCGTTTTTATGATTTCCATTTTTTTTCATTTATGAATGAAGTCCATACGCCGACTGTCGTCACAGAGGGTGATATCTAGCTCTGGGTTCACTGTTTATCGGCAACTGATTAAATCATATTTTACTGTAATATGTAACTAATAATATTCACAGAAGCATAGGTTTTCGAAATTATAAAAAAGCAAAATGGTCGGGCCAGTGTTCTTTGAAAATAAGCGAAATGTCCTTCCGAAGCTTTGTTACCGTAGTTAACAGTTACCCGGGAAGGTAAGCTACAATGCAGCTCCTTATTATGTAAACAACTCAGATGTTGTCAATTACAACTTGCATTGTATTGATTATTGATGTTGTTGGTCATTCAAAATTGTTTCTTTTCTGTAGATTTATGTGTACAATAAAATGTTATTTTCATTGCATTTTGGTCAATTTGAATGGAAAGGTTGGTATATTTTAAAACCAGCAAATGCTTTTGTCAAGAATACATTCATTCTTTAGCGGCACGTAGTTATTGTGACCTCCCTCCGTGATCTCTTAAACAAAGTCCTGCCTTCTCTTAAACATGACTATAAACCAGCAAAATGACATTAATAGTAGTGAAACAGATTCTTCTAACAAATAATTGCAAACGATATTTGTGTTTCTTTCTTATAATTTTAGTAAAGAAATTGCCTAAATGATAGATTAAGGATTGTGCACAAATTTGAAATAATTTAAATCTTAGATGCAAAGAACTTGCCATTATTAGAAAAAGTGTTACCAGAACAAACAAACATTTAATATTATCAGTGTGCCTATTGTTAATATCATTAGGAATGAATAACACAAGCTTGACTTCAAGGTTCAGCGTTACAGGTCGCCACAAACCTATTCGTTTGTTATTTATTTTCCAAAATCCATCAGATGACAATATATAAAGGTTTAATAATATACCAAGTGTTAGCTTGGCCTTAAGGATAAAAAACTTCTTAAGTACCAAATACTTTTGCCAAATAACTTCACAATCTAAAAATAATGACTCTACTGGAAATGATCAATGACCATATTAATGACTTTCACAGTTATCAATGTCAAGCCTGCTTAACCGGGTAGTGTGTACTACAAATAATTTTACACATGCGCATGGTTTTACAAAAGTATTTCTTAATCAATCTTAGAATCGTTGACTGGAAACCAATATTAAGCTTTTAAAGATATAGTGTGAAGCGCTTTGATGTGACGCCGACTTTCAAACTACAAACATTGGTCTTGTATTCGACATATCGTTTTAATACATATTTACCACCACTTGTTCAAAATATCCCCATCAATGCTTAAGTTATATAAAGGACATACACCTACTAACAGTTATATCATGTCTTTATAAAAAATGAAATGTGACTTGACATGAACACTAAATGTTGCAGGTAATTAGTCTTGGAGTTTCAAATTTATTCATTAATGAACTTCCATGCGGAATATCCTCAGAAGATGCTTATTATTATTTATTTCTAAATAACAATCGATAATAACCATTCAAATATGGCACAAATAATAGGCTTAAAATCAATTGTTTTTAAAGTCAGCAAAGCATAATAATATAAAGGTCTGAAAAATGAAAAGTGTCAGCATTTTTGTTATGTTTTATGTTAACACATTCTAAAGGGGTTCATGCTAAGGTCATTTAAGATTTAATTGACTTCTATTTTACAATTTGGTCATTAATTCAATGTAAAAAAGATGCAGCATAAATACTGATATATTAAAATATTATTTTCTGACATATGATTATAATAAGCATCAAATGTAAATTGATCACTTCTGTTTTATGTATACAACAAGTCACAAAAACATATTCTGCCTAATTTATAAGATAACCTTACAATAAACATCAAATGAGAATGTTTCAATTCTGTTTGTTGTATAGTATAAGTGACATAAGATATACTTACAATAAACATCAAAAAAAGATGTATCACTTCTGTGTGTTTTATATAAAAAGTGATATAGGATATAATTACAATAAAGTTTTACATCAAACAAGAACTTGAGAATGCATCACTTCAGTTTGATGTATAGTATAAGTGACTTAAGATATACTTACACTAAACATCGAATGAGAATGTATTACATTTCTTTGTTAAATAGTATAAGTGACACAAGATATACTTACCAAAAACATCAAATAAGATTGCATCACTTCTGTTTGTTGTATAGTATATGTGACAGGAGATATACTTACCATAAACATGAAATGAAAATATATCACTTCTATTCGTTATATAGTATAAGGAAAAAAAGATATATTTACAATAATTATCAAATAAGAATGTATCACTTTTATTTTTTGTATAGTATAAGTGACCTAAAATATACTTACAATAAACATCAAATGAGAATCATCACATTGTTTGTTGTATAGTGTAAGTGGAATAAGATATACTTACATTAAATCAAATGAGAATTATCACTTTTGTTTGCTGTATAGTATAAAAGACATAAAACTTACTTACAATCATGATCAAATGAGAAGGTATCAATTTTTGTTTGTTGTAAAGTATAAGTGACATTAGATATACTGACAATAAACAACAAATGAGAATGTATCACTTCATTTTGTTGTATAGTATAATTGATTAAGTGATACAGGATATACTTACAATAGACATCAAGTGGAAACGTATCACTTCAGTTTGTTGCATAGGAAAAGTGATATAGGATATACTTACAGTTAACATCAAATGAGAATGCATTACTTCTGTTTGTTGTAAAGTATAAGTGACATAAGATAAACTTACAATAAACATCAAATGAGAATGTATCACTTCTGCTAGATGTATATCCACCAGTGACAACTTCTGTAGCTGTACATGTAAACTGTTTATTGGCATCCTCCTTTAAAATGTTGTTTACAGTAAGTTTATCCTTATTAGGAGTGTACGAGTATTTCATTCCATCTGGATTATATGTGTTGTTAACTCTCCAGGAGTATGTCAGACTGAGGCTGTGGTTACTGGGTGTGGTTGTTGATGTACTGCTACATGTTAATGTTACACTCTCTCCTACTGATGGTGTTTTATTAACTGTTACTGTCGGCTTTCTTGGTGTTCCTGAAATTATTTTTTGTTTTACTTTTGACACAATCCTTCCCCACGTGATGACATGTAGCATTTTTCTAGAGTTTAAAGAAAGATCAATCTTCAAATATAATTATATACATTAAAATATTAAGCTTGCTTTAATTGGGACACAAGGTTAGCTTTTAAAAAAAGCTAGTAGCGACTCGCTTCGTAATTTTTTTTCCAGGGGTGTGTTTAAATGTAAAAATGACAGTTTTGTTAGCTGAATGGACTTCAGCGAACATCAAAATAAAAGTTACATAATGAAGCAAGTTTTACAAAGAGGAATATGAGTATATATGAAGATGCATGTAAACAGATAGAATGAAGTCCCTATGTCTATGCACATTTACTATATGCCTGTTGACCTTGACGAAAAAAAAAGTTAAATAGGTAAAATTCATAAAGATGTCTCTTTTATACGAAGTTAAGTTGTAATATGTTATTTAGTATTGGAATGAGTTACAGACACATGTCCTATACAGGAATATATTACTGAAGAACTCTCTTGGGTGTGGGCGAATTTAGATTCATGGGGCATAATTAACATTTGATTTGTACAAATTCTCAAGTCTCGTAAATCCCGGTCAAAATAGACCGGGAGAGACCGGAAACGACCGGATCGGAAAATAGTATATACCAGTAAATACATACACTAAATACCGGAAAGGATAAAATGACCGGAAAAAAAGAAAAAGAAAAATATGCACAGAACCAGATGTACACTTATTTTAATTAATCAAACGAAAACTTACTGCAGAGAAAACAGGTGAAATCGCTAAATCAAAAGTCAGTGTAAATATGATTTATTGAAAAGAATTCATGAAAACAAACATTTTAATCATCATTATATATTTGCGCTAAAAGCAATACTTGCTGTTTTTTAAATTGAAGGTTTTTTACGCTATGTAAGATTAAATTTGATTGACTAAATAAATTTGGATTCCAGTTTGTATGCAACAATAATACTGAAAGTATGGATATTTTGAACAGATTCTGTGGAACTTTCGGCTCACGGATGCGTGTTGTTATGTTATGGAAGAAGGGTATTCAAGTAAAAATTCCATTCATGTAAATTACTTTTTTACATTGTAAAGCAAAATCCCTTCATGTAAAATACTTATTATTGCGTGTACACTACAAGGATACAATGCTAAATTTATATTCTAATAAATTTTTATGCTTTTGCTGTCCCAGTATCTTATTTCTATGTCCCATTTTCTTATGTGTTATATAGAAAATAAAAAAACAACACTTTGCCCGTATGGTTTAAATACTTAGGTTATATTTTAATTTGATCTCCATAAGATGTGTGTACTTTTTATCTTGACAGTTAAATACCATGCTAGACACGTATTCGTTCTTTTTCCTATTTTTTATATATTTGCTATAGAAAATCCTTGTATAACTTTAATCCGTTTACGTGCCGGCATAATTTTATATGTACATGTATGTTACGTTATATTGTATGTACATGTATGCTTCATTATTTTATATGTGCACTATGCTGCATTATTTTATATGATTGCTTTATATGTACATGTATGCTGCATTATTTTATATGTGCACTATGCTGTATAATATGTACATATGTGTTGCATTGTTTTATATGTGCATGTATGTTGCAGTTTAACGTAACGTCATTTTTTCGCCAACGTATGTTACGCTATAATTATTACATCATTATTATTATCTTGATGAAGGTGTTGCGAAACGCGCCGATAACGAAATAATAATATTCGAAAAAACTGCACGTGTTGTTGTTGTTTAAACGTCGTTTATGGAAAATATAAATGATAGTGAAAAACATCATTTTGTCACACAAATCCTAAACGCAATATTTATTATACATAGTTTGTTAGTTTAAACTTTGAATGCTGATGTTTTATCTTTTTACCTTGTATTTCCTTTCTTATGCGCTAATTTGCTAATCACTAAATGTGATTTTCATACGACTCTCTAGAAATGATATATGTAGTCTCATTATTCGCTTATTATAACTTCACTTAGAAGTTATACATCAGGTGTACATCTACACATGCTGACCAATATTCCTGTAAGGTTTCATGACACCAGGCTTAAAATTGTTTGAGCTACGTGCAACAATTAAACATTATGTAGGGCAATAACCAACATTTATGTAAGTAAATTTCCATGACTCTTGGTAAGATACTTTCAGGGCTACGAGAGACACAATTTGAAAATTGCAAAATAATACTTGTTACTAGTAGAGGGCAATTACTCAACCAACTTTCAATAAATCCATAAGCGAACCTAAAAGTGCATAACTTCAAATGCTGACAAACATAAATAACATCTATAAAGTTTCATGACTCTGGGTGATATATACCCTTTGCGCTATGCGCAAAATAAATTGTAAATTGCAAATTTTAATTAAGTTAATGGCAATATCTTAAAAAAACGACTTTATCCACACGCTAAAAGGTCAAACGCATAGCTTAACATGATGATCAAAGTTCCTGTTCAGTTTGCTGATTCCAGCTTAAGCACAATTTGAGCTACACGTGTCAGAAAGTTTATGAACGTACGCACAGACGAGAGGGCAAAACTAACCACCCGCATTTTCATCTAGAGTTAGTACAAATAAATAAGTAAAAGATAATGCGAAAATTACTCTCTTATTTTTGAGGGATTAACACTAAATTCATATGCCCGCATAAAATACTTCATGGTTAATTCGAATAATCTGAACTATTTTTTAGCAATTGCAACAGTTACTGATGTTAAAGAAGGTCGTTGCTTTAATAAATCTTACAACTTATAGCGTCAGATAGACCAATCCTCTATCAGATTTCATTAAACGTCTAGCAAATGCAAACCTGTAATTTTCATAAACGCATAGTAAATTTATCATTACAGACTATACAGAGGATAAAAATGAAATATAACAGATTGATTTTACGTGGTTATATGATGCAAATAAAACATTTAAAACGGTAAAACCGCGTGGGGTGTAAAATCATTCACTACCTGACTGGCGGACTTTTCTGTCACTTCGTGTCATCATTATACATAATAGCTAATAGAGATACATTGAACAGAAACTAAAAGTTTATGTTCAGAGTAACACTTAAATTTAGTTTTTCTGTATTCAGATAAATAAAAACGATGAAGTATCCATACATTTTAGCTTTAATAACTGCACTAGTTAATCAATGTCGGTAACGATCAAATATTTCAAATTTAATTATATAAGCTCACACATTTTTCTGTTGAATATTACCCAGTGATTTACCCACAAGTTAAATATGTCCTCTAGCTAATACTAAATTTGTTATACCTACCTAAGATATACAGACAGTTACATTTTGTTGAGAATCCTAATGTTATCAATGTGTAAATTCCAGCATTGTTTTGTAGGACATAAGTCAACGTGACAACTTCATTGCCAGCAGTTTTCTGTTATACTGCCATCTGGTGCTGCAGCGGGTTTTGAACTCTTGTTACCTGGTAACAAAATTTTAGATCGGACTCAAGTAAGATAAGTTTTACCTACCTAATATATACAGACAGCTACATTTAGTAGCAAACCCAGTACTGGTCATAATGTAAATTCCAGCATTGTTTTCTTGGACATTAGCCAGTGTAACAACTACATTGCCATCAGTATCTCCTGTTATACTGACACCTGGTGCTGCACTAGGTCTTGAACTCTTGTCTGGATTGTATGTTATACGAGCTTTAGCACTACCATCATAAAACCCGACCTCAAACAGTCTTGGTGTAGTTAGATCTGTTAGGTCAGCCACAAATTGAAGAGTTGCATTAGAGTTTACACGACTGTAAGCTTTTCTGATTGGTGATTCACATGGCCATGATTTGACTGAAAAACAAAACGGATTATTTATAGTATAAAGGAACGAATCGCCTTTCAGACAACAAGTGTAAATAATAAAACACATTTATAAATTGCTCACTATTGATTGTTGATCCTTGTATTTGTTTTTTCAACAAAGCAACGAAAGTATTTGAATGTGCAGCAACATACTTTTAGCACGTGTAGACACACATGTTATGCAGGAGATTAATGTATTTTAATAAGAAAAACATGCAATATGTTATAGTTATTAAACGCTCAAAGACTGAACAACATGTGATATGATTATCATCCGGGTTCCATAAAGATTTTTGTTTATGACGTTAATAAAAATGAAGGCGTCATTCCACTTTGCCATTTATAAATGTTTTCACTTTCTTCTTTTTTTGTTGTTGTTGCTTTTTTGATGTTGTTGTTGTTTGTTTTTGTTCAACTGTAAATAAACCAGTGTCATCTCACTCAATTGTATCATGTTTCTAATGTTTTATATCTGTTTGTCATGTTTGAATATTTAAAGGCACTTTTTGAGTATTTGACAACTGTATAAAACAATAAAATTATTTAAACTTCTATTCCTATATGCATCTACAGACAAAAACATGAGAAATAGGAACTGCTGTATGAAAAGGATTGTGAAGAAAATGTTTTGTATTGTGCATTAAGATACGAATATTTACTATGAATTAATAAGGTAGATTCACAACAATCTGTATATAATATCAAACATGAGTACTTTGGGAAAGACCTGGTCACGAATTCCATGTGACATCGAAAAGTTTCATGAAATCTGTGACAATGTCTTAAACAGGATGATCGATGTACGAGGCCAATATATAGCTTACACACAGTCAAAGTATTGGCTTGAGCAATGGCTGCGTACAATGTCTAAGACGACATTATATACCTAGCACTTGATTTAGTGGACATTTATTATTTTTAACACATTGCACAGACAAGTAAAACACGCTTTCGACGTTCCAATCTACTCCGTTTTCCAAATGGTCTTATGAAGTCCTTGATATATACCGACACAGCATGTATGTTTTTGAATAAAGTTGTTAAGTAGCATTTTTTAACAACAATGCCTAGCCATGTCCTAGATCTTGAGGGGGTCTTTTGGTTGGAGTCAGCTTTAAGTTGTTTGTCGGCTGCATTTTGTTTGTGGATAGAAAAGCATGAAAAGGCTTAACCCAAAGAGAGACGTTCTTAACTGGGATACAATAATCTGAATGATCCCGTGAATGGGAATTTTACAAGTCATAGGGATGTCTTCACTATTAACTGTTAATGGTTGTTGCTGCGGTTTCAGATGCATAACGTTAATAAGATATATGACATTTAAATCAGAAATAAGTTTTCATCCACTTTTTTTTTGTTATATTGATTTAAGTTGATAGTACGATTATAATGTACTTACAGTTCTCTTGGCAGTTTTAACATGCTATGGATTATTTGATTTAAAATGTCATAGTAAATATGCTATGATAACTGTTATAGTTTATATAGGAATGTCTTTTTTAAATTTAATTAATGCCGCAAGAATCACTTATATCATAATTGAAGGGTTTAATACAGGTGCATTCTGTGTCTTGTTTAAAAGTTTCTTTAGATTTGTTATTGCAGGCCTTTAATGACATTTACATTTGTTTATCTTGTTTAAAAATATCTGATTTGTAATACTTAGTTTGCACGGAGGCAGAACTAAATTTACACGTGTGTATAGTTCAATTATATTGACCAGATAATTATGAATACATTATACATGAAGTGCTCACTCATTTGAATATTTGATTCCACATCGGCTCTGCCTATGAAATTCACGAGAATTAATATTGAATATATAATTGTTTTTATGATTGATTTTATGTTCATTGGATTAATGATATTTATTTTATTGATATTATTCAATGTAATATAATTATGACTTTTACCAATATATGAAGTATTGAGAAAAGATTGAACGTTCGTGGCCGAAAAGCACCTGCTGTGAGAATAGGTTCATAATATAATATTAAAATAAAACAATACAAACAATATTGAACAACAATAGATTCACGACGTTCTTGACAAGTAGAAATAACAAAAACATGTGTTCTATTGTACGAAAGATCGCTGGGGACATTTCAACTTCGTGAATTCACGATTTCAACTTCATGAATTCACGATTTCAACTGCACGAATTCACGATTTCAGCTTCATGAAGCTGTAATCGTGAATTCATGAAGTTTAATTCGTGAATTCATCAAGTTGAAATCGTGTATTCATGAAGTTAAAATTATGAAGTTAAAATCGTTAATTCATGAAGTTGAAATCTTGAATTCATGAAGACGAAATCATGAATTCTTGAAGTTGAAATTGTGAATTCGTGAAGTTGAAATCGTGAATTCACGAAATTGAATTCGTGAAGTTGTAATCGTGAATTCATAAAGTTGAAATCTTGAATTCATGAGGTTAAAATTATGAATTCGTGAAGTTGAAATCGTGAATTCACGAAGTTGAATTCGTTAAGTTGTAATCGTTAATTCAAGAAGTTGAAATCGTGAATTCGTGGAGTTAAAATTATGAATCCGTGAAGTTCAAATCGTGAATTTACGAAGTTGAATTCGTAAAGTTAAAATCGTGAATTCATGAAGTTGAAATCGTAAATTCGTGAAATTGAAATCGTGAATTCGTGAAGCTGAAATTATGAATTCGTGCAGTAATAATATAAAATCTTTATTTATAGAAGGTAACATACAAAGTTTAAACAGTAAGAAGTATACTTATTTTCAGAATGGCCTTCTGATTTAACAATAACATAGAATAAAAAAGTAAATCTATACAAAATTTAAAATCTTTTTGTATAAACAAAAAACAAAACACATATATATTTATAATATTCTTGAATGTAAAGGTTAGATTAATAATATCTGTCATATTTTGCGGTTCGGATCGGAATATCCGTCCCGAAGTGATCCGCCCATTGGGCGGTAACGAGGCTTGCCGAGTTACCGCCCATGGGCGGGTGACCGAGGGATGGATATTCCGATCCGAACCGCAAACATATGTCAGATATTTTTTCTTGCATATTCTACCAAATTCCATTATATTTTAAATTCTTTATCATTATTTTCAATGAAAATTTATATCATTACAACCGTAACTACTTTCATTCAACAGCGTATGAATTACAAAATCATTCATAACGGTAAAATGAGGTCATCTTTATCGTGCCATTGTACAGCACGCGACTCATCTGGAACCCCCCATGCCAGATGAAATTTCCGGCATGGGTAAAACTAACGGAAACGCCAGTCTGATATGCAAGAAATTTTTATTTATTCATCCGACTGACACTCATATTAATTATAGTAATTGTAGATAAACTTGTAGTGATTTATAAAAAGGAGAAAAAAGAATCATATCATCATTTACAACAATTAAAATATAAATTGGTCAATTTTCATCATGTATCTAACTATAGAAGTTGAAATAAGAAATTCACGAAGCTGTTATCATGAAATCGCGAATTCCGTATGTTGAAAACCGGGAATTCAGGAAATTAAAATAGTGAATTCATTAAGGTGAAATCAATAATTCATGAAGTTGAAATGGCCCTACCGGTCTTTCGTACATTTTTTACTTGATTCAAAGACTCAATTGATATATGGCATTGAGAATTTTGTATCGGGTGAGTTTTTTTATACCGGAAGTTCAAAGGGGGGGGGGGGGCATAGGGTAACTCATTCAAAATAAGAGAGAAAGAAAAAAGAACCTATGATGCTCCCTAAACAGGTTTTTGACACAGAGAAACTACTTCTTGTTGATATCTCTTGAAGTTTCAGAGTTATGTCCCGGACAATTGCAAAGCACAACTATTCAATAAAATCAATCTACCTACATGAAAGTTTCTAAATGATACCTCTTGTGATTTCACAGTTATGTCCCGGACAAAGTCCAGAATGTTGGTATGGAAGACAAAACTGTGAAAGAAAATCAATTATGTATAATTATGTATTAAGTTATAGTAAAAATTAACATTTGTTAACATAAATTCCATAAATAAGTTCAAGGGAGGGGGGTAATTCTGGAAATTGTCATACTAAAGTTATGAACCTTGTCACATAACATGTGGTTAATGATATTTAAAGTATGAAGTGTATCTCTTAAAATAGAGATAAGTAACAGTAAAAAATAATATTTTCAAGGAAAATTCTAAGTTCAAAGACAGATAAATCTGAAAATATTGGAGCTAGAGTTATGAACATTGTCACGTAGCATGTGGTTGATGATAAGGAACATATATTTGAGGATTGAAGTTACCTTAAGAAATATAGAAGAAACAGTAAAAAATAAAACAAAATATTTTTAAGGAAAATTCAAGGGGAGATGACCCTGAAAATATTTGTGCTAGAGATGTGAACCTTGTCAAATAAAATGTGGTTAATAATAAGGAACATATGTTTGAAGTTTGAAGTTGATGCGTGACTTAAATAATTCAAGGGCTTACTCATCCAGTAAGATGGAAAATTGCCATATGACCTATGTTATATTGATGCGACATTACCCTCCCCCAAAAATAAAACAAAAACAATAGATCAAACATTGTATTAAGAGGTTAATACACGGCAGGAGAGGGCCGGAAGGTGATAATCGGCCCACAAAATGAATAATGGACCCGAGGGCTTTAGCCCGAGGGCCATTATTCATTCAGGGCCGATTATCACCTTCCGGCCCTTCTCTGACGTGTATTAATGTCTTTAATACACTTGGTAGATCTAATAGATCTTTTTTAAAACAAAAAAAAAAACAACAAAGTTCTTTCGTTGAAATTCTTGTCTACTCTTCTTCTGTTCTGTACAGAGATGTTTACTGTTTGTGTGTTCAAAACAGTAGAATCTAGAAGCAAGTTTTATTTTCATTTTTTTTCGGAATGAATTTGTCGTAGATTACATCTATTATGTCTTCAAATTTCAATAGTAACAAAAATGTGTTTGTACTAAATACGCTTAAGCTGTCATAATAAAAATAAAGCGATTCGTGCTGACAACCTACTTTCACTTTTACAGTTAACTGTTTGATGTCGTAAAATATGACGTCATTGTTTCAGTTTGTGCACGTGCACATGTTCTGCGGGCTGATAACTAGTTCTCGGCCCCGGGCCGCAAACTCATAATAGGTCACGTGACACTCATAATCAGTTGAAATCATAGGCAATTTTGTTACTATATATAGTAACAAGTGTATTAAATGTTTGTAAACATTTGGTTAAGCGTAAATGTTCACAACACTCAGGTTCAGTATGATGTTAATACAATTAAATATTAATTTGAAATATTAGTGTTTAAATGGTTCAAATTTCATTATTCCTGTAATAAAGAGTTTTAAATCACACATTTAATGATAATATGAATCGATTAAAGTTGATTAGTCTATAATGGATAAGTATTAAAGAAATTGAAAAAACAAAAAAAAATTGTCATTTGGATATTCTAATGAAATATAATTCGAAAAAAGTGCTGATAAGTTCTGACTGATTAAGTATGTTCATTTAAAATTATGATGAATAATAATATTTTGTTCTAGAACATTTTATTATCTGAATATATGTCATTTCAGATCCTGTAACGCACACTTGCCAACCACATCTAAACACACTCCTTTTGTTGTGTGTTGTTATATCTGATACTGAATACAATCAACATAATATCTATGTTATTAAAGACCTTCCATTATAGACAAATTCACTTTAATATTCATACTTCCGGGTTTGTTTTGTTGTAGAAGTGTTGTACTGTTATGATTAACATGTACATAGCATCCTTTCTTGGTGATGTTTTATGGTGATGTTTTATAATAGATGGCGATTTCTGCAGTTTACCCTCCGAATCACGGAAGTAATTTAAATGCTAATAAAGATCAACAGGGCAAAGCGACGCTTGAATTCACCAGATCGCTAATAATTGTAAGTAAACGCTTCGTTCTTGAGCAAGCTGTCAAACAATTAAGAAGTACTCTATGCCTTTACTTTTGCAAGGAACTGCTATTTTTTCTGTACATGCCAGGGGAGAGATTATTCAGTTGAAATGACAGAAACTGACATATGTCGTCTTCGAGTCGGCTTCACAGTCAAGTGCTCTACTAACAAGTGTATCATTGCGGATTATCACGTGACCGAAATCGTTTTTTTTTTCCTGAATGCTGGTTTCAGTAAACTGTACGTGAAAAATGTTAAATCTACGGTAATCCTATAGTGCCATCGTGGTTATGTTTTATAATCCAGAGGGCGACAGAACGAATGTGCGATGACGACAATACGACAGTGCAATGACAACAATCTGATAGTGCGATAGCGACAGTGCGATAATGCGATGACGACAGTGCTATAATGCGACAATACGATAATGCAATAGTGACAATGCGATAATGCGATGGCGACAGTGTGATAACGCAATAACGACAGTGCGATAATGCGATGACGACGGTACGATAATGCGATGGCGACAATACACAAGTGCAATAATACCATCGCGTTAATGCCATCGCGCTATAGTACTGTCGACATCGCACTATCGCATTGTCGTCATCGCACTATCACAGTGTCGTCATCGCACTGTCGCATTATCGGATTGTCGTCATTGAATTTTGCACTGTTGTCATCGCGTTATCGCACTGTCGTCTTCCAACTATCGTACTGTCGCCATCGCATTGTCGAAGAAGAAAATAGTCCGCCAAGACACAATTCAAAATACAGAAAATATGTTTCACTGCAGTGAAGAACAAATTTTTACAGTGTAAATACGGAAAATGAAAATATGCATTTCAATTCCAATATAAAAGTTTCCTCTATAAATCCAAATATAGTTCATTAATAACTCTAACTGGTCAGCTTTGTTCAATATGAAAGACTGTTATTTCTTTTTTATTTTTAATTGGTCATCAGTTTTTGTTTTGTTTTGTAAGATGTAGAATTTATTATGATTATTTACTAAGTAAACAGTGTAAAAAAAGGAATTGTACGTCTTTACATAATTTTCTCTGTATATCTAAAAAAAGAAGTTAGCAATTTTCACCGTAAGTTTAACTGGTCAGCAGATCCTTCTATATGTTTAACTGGTCAGTAGATCATACAGTACGTTTAACTGGTCAGCAGTTTTTCGCATGACGTACAGTACATTTAATCTGCTGACCAGAATAAAAAGAAAATACGGCAAGAACCACTTTAGCAATTTCTTTTATATTTTAGTTTCTCAGCAGTGAATTAATTGGTTTGCATCATAAACATCCAAAATAAATTGGTATTTCACGGCAAATACCATTTTACTCTGTACATTCATCAGCAGTTTCTCGGGATTGAGCTAAAATCACTTTTGCTATAATTATAAAAAAACAAGTGGCAGTTGGTAACTCGAACTTTGCATGATTTCCCCTTAAAAACACAGTAATTATTTTTCCGGAATAAATGTAATGGATATACGATAGCAAGATAGATGTGTTATCCAACATTGAAACACATTGTCTCACTATGCCCACCAGGCTACTGTAGACTTTGCTGACAAGTTAAACTTAGAGTAGAATCTGCTGTTAAGTTAAATTTATACTTAAAATTGCTGACCACTTATGTTAGATATATAGAAAAAATGAATATATATTACTTAAGTAATTTAGCAGTATTTTCACAGTGACAAGTACTGACAAGTTAGATTTATTACACATGAACTATCTTTGTATTACGGAAAACCTATGTATAACTGACCAATTAAATATAAGGAATCTTTTTATTTTGTATTTTTTACAGACTATTCAAATCTAAATTATAATCATTATTATTTTCCATTACACAATTTTATTTTTGTTCATATTTTTGTAATATAATCTATACATATAATTTGTTTGTCTATTTATATAAGTAATAAACAACTATTTTATTTCTTTGTGCATCTTTAAATGTCAACATCTTTTAAATGTCAACATAACATCATTTCCATCTGATATATTTCTTCTATATTGAAGTTTCTCACAATTTATTACATTTTCCGTGTATTTATACTCATTAAGTATTTCCCATATCTTTGGATATAAAATGTTACTTTCTTATTAATTCATAACTTTATTTAGACGTTTTAGTATACAGAAAAGAAACAAACAAAAATATTAATAAGGAAAAGATAAAAACAAGAAGAAAAAAGTTTTGACAAAAGTGAATTTATTTTCCCTTATTCTATATCTTCAGCTTATTTGTCAGCAGATAAAAACCGCCCACCATAAGGCGATATTCGACAATGCCATAACGCGATGGCGACAGTGCGACAATGAGATGGCGACAGTGCGATAATGCGATGACGACATAAAACAATGCAGCAGTACGATGGCGATAATGCGATAGTGCGATGACGACAATGCGATAGCGACAGTGCGATAGCACTGTCGCTCTGTCGTCATCGTACTATCGCGTTATCGCCATCGTACTGTCGTATTGTCGTCATCGCACTATCGTAATGTCGTCATCGCACTGTCGCAATATCGAATTGTCGCCCTCTACTGAAGCCTGTGCTTAAGAAACTTTAGCTTTTTAGTACAGTCCTTGAACAAGTCGGCAACATTTACAATTTTTTGCCGTTTTAAACTTTCTTTATTGATTCTATTTTTCTCTAATAAACTTCGATTTTAGTATTTTATCCGAGTGATCCGGCAGCCATTTATTGAGCCCATTGTACAATTTGATAACGTGATAATCTTACGTGATGTATATTTTGTTAAAGCATTGACATATTTTATCAGTTGACATTTAATTTGGTCAATGATATATTGTTAATATAATGCCAAATCAACATTCGTTTTGTTAACATGTATGGCTAATCTGTAATATATACTGTTATTCAACAGTGAATTAAATAGATTGAGGTCAGAGCTGAAGTACTCGTTTGATGCGCTCCGAATCGAATGATTCAGTTGTATAATCTTTTTTGTGAATCCGTCATTCTGAATGAAGTCATTCTGTCTCTCCCAAAACAATTTACCTCGCTCA
Source organism: Ruditapes philippinarum (assembly GCF_026571515.1). Classification (NCBI taxonomy): domain Eukaryota; kingdom Metazoa; phylum Mollusca; class Bivalvia; order Venerida; family Veneridae; genus Ruditapes; species Ruditapes philippinarum. The sequence goes on from NW_026859628.1 coordinate 145,815, forward strand.
TAAAAGCCCCCACCCCAATGAAATTTACAGGAAGGACAAAAGCCCCCCCCCCTAAAAAATACAGGTAGGACAGAGCCCCCCCCCCCTGTCCATCAAACAATTGTTATTAAGAATCTTGTCAGTTTAAATCCGGAACGTGATGTATTGAAACAAGTCGTTTGATTTAACAATTAATTGCAACTGGTTTAAAAGATTAAGATTTAAATTCATAATTACAAAAGTTTTAATTTGATTTATTGTGTAATTCGTATATAATTTATTGATGATATGAATGTTTTTACATTTATAATATATTGAACAGTACAAATGTAAATGAATATTTTCAGAGAATCGGTTATAAATGCTTATCAAGGAAATAAAAGTTAAATGCGCATATCCGTTTAGATTTATCTGAAGTATAACCCAAGTTCCAAAACACTGGACGTGTGAAAAAAGATAGTAATCAGTCTGGTCTATAAACATTAGGCGGCTTTTGTTTGATGGACTGGCTTTTGTCTTATCTGTATTTTTAACGGGGGTCTTTTTTGTCCAATGTGTAAATTTCATTTGTCCACCTTGTCATTTTTAAATGGGGGCAGCTTTTGTCCACGGGCGGGGTTGTCCTACACTCCATTCAAACATCTTCTCCTATTTTGGTCAAAGGTCAAGGAACCCGTGACTTTAATCCATTAAATGTAAAAAAGAATTATGTTTAGGGTCTTCAAGTTTGCGGTACTTAACCCTTTCCCTCATGAGCATATTGTGAAAAATGGCCGTTTTCATTGAAAAGCCTCCTGTTACAAGATCACACTGCTATGAAACTATGAAAAATGCTTCAATACTAATAAAATTTGGCACAAATGCTAACTGGACCATTGCCTTTGTAACGACATGCTCAGTCTGACGAGGGGACATCTCAAAATTGCCAAAAATCACTATTTTGCCTTGACTTTTTCCATCAAAATTTATTTCAAAGTGCTGCAACTTCTCAAGGGATTGAGATAGAATCAAAGGCTTTTCAGCGTTGGTTACACGTTACCTTATGATGGACCTGGTGTCATTTTAGCCTCTCAATCCAAAATTTTCTTGGCGATGAGGGGGACTACCGCCCCAACCCTTCAAACCCACAAACAGAAGGGGGCACATCCCCCTTCTGGCAAACCTCTGATGTACCTTTTCGATGGGGGCGGTGCCGAAAAAGTTTAGCGTATATTTGAGGTAAAGGGTTAAGATATGGCCCACCTAATGCATTACCTCCACATTGAAAGAGTATTCAAATAGGCTAGTACCACTGTCAACTGCATTATAACTGAGGGGCGCGGGTTCAAGCCCCAGAAAATGCAACTTTTTTTTTCTTTCTTTTTGTTTGAACATAAGATCACTCTTGAAAAGAGAAAAGTATTTCATTTTAATCAGGAAATTATTTTTGGTATTTATTGGCTAAACTGTGCCAAATTTACTATCAAATATTGTACCTGATAATTTCTATGTCTAATAAAATAAAAACTGGACGGTAAAAGTGTTTTATATTTGACAAGCGCAACCAATATACTTTTAGAAAAAAATATGCAAACTTTGAAAACAGCCCCTGATTTTAGGGATATTTTGAATAAGGCCCTCCAAGTAGAAAAATGATCAAACAACTACTTAAAATTGGTAGGGTATGGTAACATTTATATACATATTTCAAACATTTTGAGTAGACACAATAAATTTGCTGGGTCATTTGTTAGCTGAATGCTATTATTATCTTGAAAATGTTTTATAGGAAATCAGTTTTTCATATGATTATAAAATAGAATATTTAGAGTTTCTCATTTCTGAAAAAGAGCCCTTCTAATAGCCAATTTTTACTTATGAAAATCTTCAAAACTCATAAACCATACGGTAAACTTTGTTTAAATTTTGCGTTCTTGTTTCTTTTAAGGTCTATAACTGACCTATGTTATTAATTTTATAGTTCCTTAAAAGGCCCATATTAGGGGGCTCATGCATTAAACAAAGCGCCATCCTACAGTGACATCTCTAATATATGACAATGTACATGCTTTATTTTTTGACAATATGTTTACGGATGCAGAAATAAATTCAATTGTGGGCAGAGTAAATGTATAAAGGCGGCTTAAGGATTGTTGGCACGGCAAAGAACCACTTGAAAAGATATCGGAATGGGGAAGGCCGACAATCGATAACTAGAAAAGAATAAGTTGCGTCAATGACAATAAACGAAAACTGGCAACCATGCGAAATTATATGACCGTGCACATTAAAGCTATTACACTGTACAGATTTTATCCCAAGAGTTTATGTGTTACTAAAAGAATTGCAACTACTATTTAGTTGTAAGCTGGAGAGTAAAACCAGTGAAAAAGATCATCATCAACACACATCTGAAGACCATTTTACGTTTGAGCAACAGGATACTCAGACAGGAAGTACCGACTATGATGGTGACAAACTTCTCAAAATATTACAATTTTGATTATGCTACTGATTTTTTCATAAATTTTGTGAAATGTTGATATCATTGAACATAAAATGATTAAATTACTTAAATCGTTAAAAGAGGACTTAATGAGTAAATGGTTTAATATTTTGAAGAATCATTTACCTCCAAATGGTCAGACGAGATCTCATAAATTCACGTCGTGAAAAGCGCCCTTAAAATTGCAGCAGAAGAAACATTTATAGAGCTTATAGAATTAAATTTTATACGAAAGCATTTGACCTTTTAGATTTTCTTAATGAACTTAAGAAATTGATCAACTATTAAGTATCTATTGAAAAAAGATGTGGAAACAAGATTGCATATGTGCAAAAATGCTATGCTGCCACATTAATAAACAAATATAGATTTAAATTTGTTTCTATGCAATTGAACTTTGCCATAATGCAATAGTGTCCAGTAAATTTGGTAGTCAACGTCATATTTCAGCATGTCAATGAAAGACAATGTGCAGATGTGTCTAATGTCTAATGATACAAAGGCCATAGTGCAATAATTGATTCAAAAATACAATATTTGTTTCTAAACAAAATGATTAGTTATTTAATTATTGCATAGCTGCATTAAACATTGCAATGCAGGTAGAGTTACTTTTTCTTAAATACTATCTTTTCAATTAAGCATTACCAAATTCTAAAAATATAAAAGAAAAGACATTTACGATTTAAAATCATCATTTAATATATGGTGTGAATCATAATGTCCTTATAATATGCTCAAATTGTTTCATTAGATGTTCTTGAAAATATTTAATTTGCAAATAGAAAGAATTTAAACCAGCATTTCACAGATTATTCAAACCATCGCTTACCTCACCGAATTTATTGCCATTGAATCATTTATTTGTTTATTTAATGCAATGACGTCACGCAAAAAATATGCACGAGTCTATTAAATTTTTCACTCTAAAGTTCCTGATTTTATATTGTGAGTAAAGTGGTTAACCACACACAGTAAAATTATATATATGTATATAATTATGCTAATAAAACAATTTTCAAAAATCAAAGAATATGTAAAATGTGTACTGCAAATATGTGTGCATATTAAATGCAATCATTAAAATATATGCATTCATTTCTTATTGGAAAACTTGACTCAAACTTTATAGAAAATCGATTTCATATTACGTCCCTTTACTTACATGAAATGTTAAATTCGGTAATATATTTATAAATAATGCTTTTTGGAACCTATAATATTATAACATTACATCTTAATCTGAGCATCATATTTATGATTTAAAACCATACAACATTTTGTTAGAGGATCTTTAAGTTTAAATACATTGCAATTATTTTTATCTGTGTTAATCACTATGTAGGCTATATTTAACATTTATGTAGACATATTTATTTTATTTGATACGTTTAAAGTTATCAGATAGCAAATACACTGAACTAGTTAAATCGTATTTTAATGCGAAATATACCGTATATGTAACGTATATCATTTAATGTGTACATTTGTAGAAGTACATATGATGAAATAAAAATGTTAATGTGTGTTTAAGTCACACAAAAACCGTAGATATCATTCAGCGCCTCTTCACTTATCCTGATGAGGCATTCATGTGCTCTCGTGCTTATATCTGATTCGAGATAATCCACAGGTAGAACATGAATAAATAAACAAAATCACGTAAGCTAGCTGCTAAACTTTCTCACATAATAATGAGCATTGACGACATTCTTCGAATCTTAAAAGAAACATGGGTTAACGCAGCCACATAAAAGCAATATTGTTAAAGGTTTGGGGTTGCCGGCATATGGTTCTTAAATCCAACAATAAGAAAATAGCATAAAAACACGGAAAATGGACGATCCCCCGAGGCAACAAACGGAAATAAGCTTACTAAAGAATTTTAAATGGTTTACATGATGTTAAAGGAAATTTCACACCATACACTATATACAAATATCCATTGACACGGTTTGTTAGAGGTGTACATGGAAAAGGTACATACAGTCATACGTTATTGATTTTGGGTCACTAGTTCAAAGTTCTAAGTCACAGGGGCCTTAAATATTTCATGATCTTGAAAACTATTTATCACAAAGTCTTCATTATTTTTCTTTTTTCCATAATTGAACACTTCCATGTACCAATTAATGGCAAGTTTCTGTAACAAAATTACCAATTATGTGAGTCAAGGGCTAGAAAGGGGGGCATATGTGTCGTTCGACATTCTTGTTACTACTGGCACAAAAACATATACATAAAAATAATTTATCTCTAGTGAAAAAAAGTCAAATTGTACAGGTAAAGGTTTAGATATATATTGTCAAATAATGTTCGAAACAGTAACAAATACATTTTCATTTTCCCAATGTACTTTAACAAACAAAAGCAGTGAAGTTAAAAAATAGCATAATTATGTCAAAATGTCAGAGTGTAAAAACTTTGCATACTGAGCTTATTTGTGATACTTCATATATTATATAGTTTCAAGTGAATATATTTTCTAGTTTTAGAAACATTTAAGTATTAATAGTTATATGAGAACATTTTCTTAGCCAAAAAGGGGCATAACTTGTGTAATAATTCAATGGAAATGTAGAATTTTCGTCATCTGAGCTTGCCTGTCTTGTGCCCTGTCCTGTTTTTGTTTTGGGTCCGCCTGGGCTCCTTGCCAATGTTCTTGTTGCTTGGTCCTATGGGGGTTGCGTTCATTGAACGCCGCCTCTCCTTGTTGATCTTCTTTATCACATTTGTAACCATTCATATAAATTTTAAGTTTCAAGTAAATATCTGTTCTGGTTTAAGAAATATTATAGTAAATAAATTAAAAGACATAAAAAATGGACTTAACTATGTCAAAATTCAATACAGAGTATTGTATGTGCGTTTGCTATGATGTGTATATGTTCTTTATCTTAACATGACTAATTGTATGTAAAATAATATCTTCAGATTTTTGGGACTGATTCCTCATGTGCATAAAAACTCATCAATTAATTTGTTAAAATTTAATATATTTTACGTTTAAAGTCTGTTTCGATAATGAGCCCATATATATTTACTTATGTGCATAAAAACTCATTGTATCAGTTAATTAGTTAAAATTTAATATATTTAACGTTAAAAGTCTGTATCGATAATAAACCCATAAATATTTACTTAAAGGCACATTGCCTCAGGAAATAGTCCTTAGAGGAATAAAATTAAAAACATTTATGTAGCATAATGGGCCTTAAAAAAATGAATACGTTCTGGGGGATAATTACTTCCCCTTGACTATCATTATATATATATATATATATAAATGATATATATATTTCATACATGCTGTTGTAAAAATAACCATCCCCGGCCAATAGAATGATTGTCTGATCTTTCCAAGTGTTTTCTCTATGCCGAGATGTCCATTGCATTTGGTGTCGTGGTGATGTCTAATAACATCGCGTTGTCTATCCTTTGGAGTAACCAGTTGGTAAATTTGGTCTCCATCGTCAGTTTCGAATCTCCGATATAGCAAGTCGCAAACTATTTCCAGTCGATCCCATTGCCGCCATAATGTTTTCAAATAAGAGGAATAAGCAGAAATGTCAGTCAAAGCTGGTCGTTGTTTACCATCCTGCAAGGCCATTTTAATCTTTGCTATGTCTAAATCTTGAGTTTGGCTGATTGATAAATCAATAGGGTCCCATCCATCTAGGAGAAAGTGATTATTTGACAATGCAGATGATACATCCTGCGTCTGACTTCTGGAAGAGATCCTGATATGTTCTTCCTTGTATTCATCTGACGGTTTGTTATTTTTCTCGAAGTTATCTTGTATCTCTTGTTGGTGTTTACATGATTTACATGGCCTATTGAAGAGTGCATCTGCATTTGCATGGCTCTTCCCACTTCGGTGTACTACGGTTAGATTATACTATTCAATTCTTGTAGCCATCGAGCAACTTGTCCTGTTGGAACTTTTAAGGATCTCATCCAACTGTCAGCTGCATTATCAGTCCTTAAAAGTACTTCCTGGCCATACAGATAACTGTGGAAATGTTTCAAAGCCACCACAACTGCTAGCATTTCTTTTCTGGTTACACAGTAAGACTTTTCATGCACATTCATGGCTTTGCTCAAATACGCAATTACTCTTTCTTTACCATCTTGCATTTGACTTAGCACAGCTCCAGATGAAGTATCGGAAGAATCAGTATCAAGTATAAATAATACCGGATATGCAAGTATAGGCGTTGTATTCAGTGCATTTTTCAACTGGTCGAATGACTCCTGACACTCGTTTGTCCAAATAAACCTACTGCTTTTCTCACAGAGCTTGTGCAACGGTCTAGCCACGTTGGAAAAGCCTTTAACAAACTTTCTGTAATAAGAAGCTAACCCAAGAAAACTGCGCATTTCCTTGCTGTTCCTTGGTGTAGGCCAATCATGCACAGCCTTGATTTTCTCAGGGTCCGTTTCAATGCCCTCCTCTGATACGACATGGCCAAGGAAACGTACAGATTTCTGGAAGAATACACATTTTGATGGTTTAAGCTTTAGTTTTGCCTCGCGAAGTCTTTCGAAAACATGCTCTAGACGACATAAACATTGATCAACCGATTCCCCAGGAGTTATTATATCATCCATGTATAGAAGAGATTCAACCCACTGAATTCCTCTTAAAACTGTTTCCATTAGCCTTTGGAAAGTCGACGGTGAATTAACAAGACCAAATGGCATGACACGAAAATGAAATAAACCTTGGCTACTTGTAGAAAATGCTGTCTTCATTTTGTCTTCTTCTTCCATTTCTATTTGCCAGAAACCACTACAAAGGTCCATGGTGTTGAACCATTTGGAACCAGAAAGAGAATCAAGACAATCATCTACCCTTGGTATTGGATATGCATCTTGAACAGTCACTTCATTTAGTTTTCGGTAATCAATGCAGAATCTAGTTGAGCCGTCCTTTTTCGACACAAGTACAATTGGCGAGGACCAAGGGCTGTTCGAAGGCTCGATTATTCCTCTGTCAAGCATTTTGTTTACTTCCTCAGTTTCAGTATCACGTTTTCCATAAGGTTGTCTTCTAACTTGTTGTCGTATGGGTGGGGAATTTCCTGTGTTGATCTTATGTTTTACCATATTAGTACATCCAAGGTCATCAGAACCTTTCGAAAAGACGTCTTGATATTTATAGAGCAATGTCGCAAATTTTTCCTTGTCACTATCCTCCAAATGTTCTTTCCCTTTGTCAAACATTGACTTAATGTGATCCGGTAATATATCTTGCTTGGCTTTTCCTTGATCTTTACTGCCGCTGTACATTATTGCAGCACATGTTTGAGTTGTGTCATTTCCATAATCGATGTCTCCTGATACTTCCTGTGTAGGATAACACTGACCTATTTCTTGACCACTTTTCAAAGTATGCACAGCCTCACTCTCATTCATAACTCCTATAAATGCCTCAATTCGATGGGGATCTAATAAACCGTTGATTATCTTTACTTCATCTATTTGTCCACCTTTTGTCTCACTTATAAACGCAACTTCAGGAAGCATTTGGTGTCTCAATATTCTCACTGGCACTAACATGCATGTGTTTGATGGCACTTGTATGTCACTCTTAACAGTAACTCTACATACTCTATTGTTATCATCCTTCATCATCCTACATCGTATTTTATGTCCACTTCTAGTACCAATCTCCAACGCTTCAAGGTCCCAATGTTTGATATTTCTCATTATAAAATCCTGTCCCAAGAGGCCTGGCAATGATATATCACATACGATAAGAGTCATTTTAACTCTGAATGGTCCAAACCCTATTTCTACCTCTATCTGGCCATGTATTGTGATATTTGTTCCATTCACTGATTGAACATTAATTTTCCTTCTATCAAGTGGATATGTGCCTTCTCCTCCGCATTGCTCATATGTTTCTTTAGATATCAAAGATGAAGTAGCGCCACTGTCAAGCAGAAAGTCTATATGATGGTTGTTCATGCTACCCCCTATATATAGTCCATTATCTTCAGAAAATTGTTTAACTTCTACCTGGCCAATTCTAAATGGCATATTATTTTGTTTGAATGTTGTTTCACAATGACTAGGTCGATTTCCCTCCATCTCAACCTTCGTCATCTCACGACCTAACGAGATGACGGCTTGAAGTTTTCCTGGTTCCTTAGGTGGGGTTTGTTTTGTAACCTATTCTTTTGTGGACATTGTCTCCAAAAATGATCCCTGGCCCCACATGTAAAGCACGATCTGTCATTTATAGGCTTCCTATCAGTTGTCTCAAGTTTATCCAGGCGTGCCTCTATCCTCTGTATAGCTCCTTTTATAGTCTTAAGTTCTGTGTCTTCTTTGAAGTCTGCAGGTTTGACATCTCTCAACTTTTCAGAGACTACACCTCTTATCAGTCCTGCAGATGTGGTTGCTCTCCCTAGCACATCCTCGTATCGTTCGACTATTTCTACTGCTTCCCTGATTGTTCTACAACTTTTATCCATCAGTCGACACCTCATTTCCGGTGAAAAGCTCTTGTAGAAATGTTCCAGTGCTAGCATCTCTTGGGCCACTGGATCAAGTGACACATATGCTTTTTGAGCATACAGCCTAATCTCATCTCCAAACTCGGCAACTGTTTCATTCTTTTGTCTAGTACGTGTCTGAATTCTGGATAGCCATCGGTTAGCCTGTCTTTTGCTACCAAATCTTTGTTCCAGGTGATTAGTAAGAACTTGGTATGGCCTTTTTTCTTGATGTGCTAAGGAGCTATAATGAAGCCTGGCTGTCCCTTAAGTGCTGTTGCTAGGTAAAGAAGCTTCTCTTTGTCCGACCATTCTGCAAGTTCTGCACAGTCCTCAAAGTAGACCTGGTATAAACCCCACTCTTCTTCCCCAGTATAAGACTCAGGCTTTATATTTGGGGCATGGCGTCGTACATAATGTTCCCTGGGAATGTAGGCATGGTCTCTTTCATCACCCATATCTCCAGACTCATCATTCCCACCTGGATGATTCATATTGAAATTGACTTCAGAATCCGAATCATGTTGATCTGCCATACTTGAAAATAATTATTTGAGCTTCTGGAAAATAAAGATATGAAGAAATAATAAACGAAAATACAAAGTTTGTTTTTTTTAAGTCTCGTGTATTATGTAAGAAATGCTAAATTCGGATCCGAACGGGTGTACGGCGTCGAACAGGTCTACGGATCCGAACGGGTGCACGGCGTCGAACAGGTCCACGGATCCGAACAGGTGTACGGAATCGAACGGGTGAACGGCGTCGAACAGGTCCACGGATCCGAACAGGTGTACGGAATCGAACGGGAGTACGACGTCGAACAAGTCTACGGATCCGAACAGGTGTTCGTCGTCGCACATGTCTACGGATCCGAACAGGTGCACGGAATCGAACGGGTGTGTGGATCCAAACAGGTGTGCGACGTCGAACGGGTCTAGAACCTTTTACTCCAAAGTTATCTCTCTAATCCTCCCAGTCCAAAATAATCTCTACGTCCAAAATTGGTCCGTAATTTTGAAAATATATCAAAATCCCACTTCTCTGACACCAGTGTGATGTTTTCGGGGGAAGGAAAGATAGCCGTTGTTCGAGCCTAGAGGGAAAACTCCGACCTGTGGGTGCCTTGATAGAATAATTTCAGATAAACTACAAAGAGCTTGTTTTAAGAACAAAAATGATTTATTTTATTAAGTAATCTAAAGATGTGTAGTAAGATGAAGTAGAATCTATAAATAAATTATCAATAAAATGATGACTGTTATTTATTGTTAGTAAAAGTAAATTAGTTATTAATGTTAATAAATGTTAGTAAATGTTAGTTACATTCGTTCCATCATGAACTCCAATTCAGAAAATAGAATCTACTAGGTGATGAAATAAAGCTCAGCTCTTGTAAGTTGTATCCAGTGTAGATGCCTAGTATCAACTTGTCGTAGATCTATAACGTTTAACTGAGGATTCCTATTAATTAACCAAGTAAAAAGAAACTAAGTAAAATGATTAGACTTAAATGATCTCTCCAGTGACCGAATCCAGTAAGCTGAAGGATAACACCGTACCGGCAATATATTGAAATTCCCCGCGTTAGGAACTTGTATTTTATTGGGCACCTTAGCACAGCTAACACTCTCATCCACTCAGATTGCGGAACGTCCATTTTGGCGCCAAAGCCCTCCATATCGACCAATGGCTAGCCGTTCGACTCCTACATCTAAAAGAAATAGATCCGAACAGGCCACGACGATTTCCAATAAAATCCCCATATCTGGTTGTCTAAGTAACCGATATTTTTTACCTAATTTAGTACTTTTTAACCTAAACATTCTGTTCCGGAATTGATTCAGAATTTAGTCAAAACCAAGCATGCACTGTGACGTCACTATTGACACAAAATGAAAGTAAATTAAGTTTGCTATTCCTTATAGAAATAAAGAGTCACCATGCATGTCATCAACTATTTGTAAAAGGTATATTGTCACTGAAATATATAGTTTGTATACATGCATTTATTGCATCATATCCGTTAATTATAAATATGATAATACGAAATGTCATAAGTTTTCACGATCTGTCAAATATTGCCGGTGTTTTAAAAACAGCTATCTCTGCATACCCTGAGTATCACATACCCAGTAAAACTTATCAATGTTATGGTTTTAAGTGTTTAAAGCATTTGTAATTTATAATGATGTGTTACATGTGTAAGAAAGAGTTCTATAACTGTCAACAAAAGGGGGGTATTCATATTACAATATTATGTATATGTGAGACAGTAGTTTTACTTAGAGCACATGTAAGTGAATTATATGACAGTTGTGATTTGACTAAAATTGTTTGTTAGGACATCGCGGTCATCTTGATACAAAGGGCAGTGAAGAAAAAAGTGTTCTGTATTTTCTATTTCACCATATAAACAAAAAGGGCTTTCTATTTTGTTTATTTTAAAACTGATGTCCTTTCAGAGCTGCAATGTGTTCCTAATCGTGTATGTATTATTTGATATTGTCTATCACCTACATAGAAGTGAGCTGGGACTGTTTGGACAACTTTATTTAGTACTTTTTTTTAAATTTCAAGTAATTGTGCATTTTTAGTATGACTGGGAGATCGTTCCAGCCTTTAATCGAAAATGGTAAAAATGAATTTGAAAAGAGGTGTGTCTGAGGAAAATATTTCTAATGTTACTTATATTTCGTGAATTTTTTACTGAAGTTTGTCCTACTGTGTCGGGAACCATGGAAGATAGATATTGTGGAGATATGTGATTGAACATTTTAGATAGCGTATATTTTACAATATTCAAAACATTTAAACCACATTTATCACAATTCATATGTAACTTATAGAAAAACTCGCGTTAAAGTTATACCGTCGGAACGTCACGAAATTCAATCAATAAGAAATTGTTTCAATAGTAAGTCAGGAAACTGTCTAAAACATGGAAATGGATAATGGAAAAAGGGAAAAGGTTAAGGTAGCCACAGCACAGATTTTGATTGAAATAAATGATAAAGAAAGAAGAAATTTTCAAGGACGTTGGTGACGGCAATCGCCGAGAGAGACGTTGAACATCGTTTATAATGTCCGTAGTCAATCGCCGTCCAGTTTTCAACGTCTCTCTCGGCGATTGACGTCACCAACGTCTTTGGAAATTTCTTCTTTCTGCCTCTCCCTTATTTTTCTTTTTTCAGTATCTCAATCAACCTTTCTTAATCATTTATTTCAATCAAAAACTGTACGTTTCCAACTTATTACACGCACATGGTGCAATTCATTGCCATTTTTGCTAACACTTATGCACAGTTTTACGCGGGGACGACACTTTGTCCTAATTAAGGTTAAAACACGTTTATGTGTGTGCAAAAGGGCCCGTTAATGCACCAGCATTACATCATATGTATAATATTTGCACCAAAACAATATTATTTTGGAGTTTTTGAAAATTGTTATTGCCTTTTATAGAAGAATCGACAAAAATTGATTACAACGCAGACGGCAGTGAATTCGATTGCAACGCATTGCGGTGGTCCCGATACCATTAATTCTATTGTGAGGGTTTACTTGACATAACGCATTTTACAATTTAGAACAATCCTTTTCTTACATTGACATCAGAGAAACGCTTTCTTTTAGTGTTTAAAACAACATGAATATATATACAATCTTACACTGGCTGCCGGTATAGACCGAAATATCTAGCTCGAGGTTAACTGTTTAACTGTAACGAGGCTCTGACGAGTTGCCGCTTAACAGTTATCCAAGAGCAAGATATTTTCGGCTCGACAGCCGTTGTTTGATTCGTTTTCTTGAATAATACATATCTATTATTTTCAGAACAGAAATCACGAAATCTGATATATCATAACGCACTTTTCTCTTATAGTAGCGTATGAAATTACCACTTCATTCATAATGGTAAAAAAAACGTCTTCCTGAGAACGCAATTCATTCATAAATGGCGCGCGGCAATGACGTTAATTAAAGCGCGCGACTTGTCTAACATGGTGTAAGACATGCTTCTAACATGGGGTGTTAGACATGCTTTTCAAGCATCGGTGTAAACGATAGATAACCTTGTCTTTTATGCAAGAAACTAACTTTAAAATACTGCACGTTTGTAACGTCGCTTTTCATTGGATAATCATAATAGTTATGTAGTTAATATACACAGATGCTGTCAATTTATGAAGAAATCCTTTTTGCCAATAAAAAAGATGCTTGCTGTATTATAAATTTGTTATTAAGATTTTTAAAGGTTATATGGTCGTATATAAACGGTTGCAACAAAACCTTAGCTTAGTCGTTCGGCAGCAAACGGCCATATAACCTGTCAAAAAAACGGTCATATAACCTGTCAACGTAAATCGACGTAACAAACGTGCAGTATTATAAAGACATATGGGCAAAATTAAAGATGTTCGGCATATATTCTTGAAGCATGACATGATGTCAAGATCTCAATTTCTGCATATTTTTTACATATTTGGGGTAATCTCAGGGGCAGAAAACTTATACATCACAACGAGGTTATGGTGCTCACAACGAGGATCAAAGCAAAAAAAGAGTATATCTTCGTTTCTATGAAGACTTTCAGATAACAATTTACGCTGAAGACTTGTGGGCATCTGTTTTAGGTTAGAATGCACAAAACGTCACCAGAATCGACGTTTTCAATGTTAAATTAGGTCCAAAGAGAAGTTGTCTCCAGTTTTCCTGCTACCCCGAGTGACTGCGTCGCACGGTATTTCCATCAAATTGTCCACCAACAGGCAATATCTTTACATGTGCATACTCGGAAAACACATCGCTAGCTAACTGCATTCCGATATTTTTACATAAATGTCTGTAATCTTCAAAAATTATGAAACACTCACCTTGTTTATTGTGTCACACGTCATATATAGGTGCTCACAACGAGGAACGGAAGTTGCTCACAACATTTTTTCCGATGGACATTTTTCACTCGTTGTGAGTTAAACGGGCGTGGTAATGTGTCATGTGTGTTATGTATGTCAATATTTTATAATGTTATTTTAACTTTCAAAGCATGTGTTTTGTTATTTTGTGTCAAATATGAATATTGCATATTTTAAACTGTTCAACAGAAGTGCTAAAGTTTCATCTTTAAGAATTTGTTTTAATCTCAAATTATAACATGTGTTTGTTTGTACAAGGTAAGGTAATCCATGTTGCCTTTGTATGCTATATATTTGATAGTTTCCCTTCGACAGGAGGATAAACAGATTGAACTGACTTTCTTTATCCAGAATGACTTGCTTTTGATGAATACATTACAATGTACTAATTAAATTGGTAAAAGTCGGAAAGTATAGACTGCAATTTTTACTATTTGCTATTTTTAAATGTTATATGCGAGTGTGTCCAGTCTTTTAGTATTAATGCTAACTCTAATATATGAGCTTGTATCTAACCGCGTAACAACGATTTGTTATGATCGGTCGATTTGCTGTTCCTAGCAAGTAAGGTACAAATATGTTTGATTCATGTATTTAAGGCACATAATGCCTCAATAACCATACTCTATTTTTTCCATACAAGGACTAATTCACCAAAATTATACCAATTGCTAACAGAGGAACGAAAGCAAAATATACTTAACCTGTATAGTAAACATGATGAGAAAATACCAACAACAAAATATCTTTAAAAAATGAATTAATAGCATACCTGAGGCATAATAGGCCTTTAAATACTGTCAATTATATTTGTAATATATATGGGTCGAAATGTTGTGTATGTTAAAAATATTCATGATTCATATTCAACAATGACTAACAGAAACTTTGGGTGTTTTTTGTGGCGAATTACCATGTGCCACAAAACAGCATTTAATAAGGGACAAGTCGCAAAGAAGTCAACATGGCAATATAAAATTGTCTTTTGGGTAAAAAATATGTTGTACAGGTGGCATGTATCCATAGATAAGTTCTATATATTTTCTTTTAATATGAATTTGGATTCCCAGTTATCATAGAACTGTATCAGACTGTTTTTAAACCTGAATAAAATCACTCAATCAACTCAGAACTTAAGATGTTATTTTTTGTTCAGTATTTCCAAATCTTAAATTTTTTAGTCATTTTCGGTTATTATTATATTTATTCAAATCTGTAAGATATCTATTTCAGTTAAACATTTTTTTAAATATGCTTTCTTTCTTCTTGGTTTATGTTATTATTATTATTAATATTAACTTTATTATAATTATTATTATAATTATTATTATTATAATTAATAATAATAATAATAATATTATTGTTACCTTCATTATTATTATTATTATTATTATTATGATTATTATTATTATTATTATTATTATTATCATCATTATTATTATTATTACTTTTATTATTATTATTTAAATTATCATGATTTTTATTTTTATTATTATTATAATTACAAACCAGACCGTTATTGTCTGGCAATGATATATACATTAATCATTGATTATTATAGTGACTATCCTTTATGATATTCAATTTGATACTCCCTTAATTATCTGTTTCCTTTTGACTTCACGCGCTCGTATATGTGAATTACGCATCTCAACACAATTTTAACTCTTTTTGCAGTTGAAAAAGGAAGAGGGAAAGTTATCTTCTTTTCAATAGTTAGGTACATCATTTAAATTCTTCCGGGTTATGAGTGTATAGTTAGGTAAGTGGGAAGTTGTCACAGTAGCTTAACTTTATTTTTTTGCACATGCATTTTAAACTAAATAACCATGAATATATTGCAATCATATACAAAGTTTATAACAACCCCGGTCTTTTGTCATTTTGTTATTCATAATACAAAATGTATTGCTTGAGAAGGTCCCTCTTTAGTTTGAACATAATTGAAAAGCTTCGGTTAGGCATTTAAACATTTATGTTGCGTAAGTCATAAATCAAATTTGGGTTACTTCCTGATTAAGAAGGTCGATCAATATCACGATAACATTGTTGAGGTATATATAGTATATAGTATGCTGTTTTTTTATCTAGATACGTATGTTAAGATTAATGAGGTAGAGTTTAAAATGTCAGATTGTACGCTAATGTTTACTTTACCTGTTTACATACCATACATTTATATCGAAACGTCTTTTGTTGATAATTTTAACAATTTAAGTGAGGCTTTAACGATGACGACTATTTGTTTATTATGTGCGAAACGTCAAAGTGCTTTTAATAACCTGCAAATATGTAAATAAAATGCTCACCATTATGTTTGCCTGAGTTCTACATGTATTATTTTATTGAACAGTCTGTTTGTCGCTTATAAATCAAATTATTAAAATAAAAGTTATTTAGAACAAAAAGCAATCTATCTTTATAAACTTAAATTTTTTTTTATATATTTATAAAGAAAATAAGGAAGTGATCGCAATGATCGCAATAAGTTTTGTAAGAGGTCGGATTATCATGGTACGCTGGTTCGCTAAAAAAACTTTTATACGAATACATTCAACAGAACACACACAATATACACAAAAGTTTCAAAATATTATTTCCGACATTTTCGTTTTATAAAACACCATGTAAATTTCATTTTATATAATTAATAGCTATAATTGTCCTTGTCTAATATAGATTGATCTACGTAACGATTTAGCTTTTTCATAATTGTGAATTAAGCTTCTAAAGATGCTCAAATATGTTTGCTATTGTAATGTGGATAATAATTATATTATAGAAGTTGTAAAATGTTAAAAATTATACAAGTTATATATGCAAACTTAAGTCATGTGTTAAAAATGCCAAAGGCTTGTCATTCTCAGACTTTTCTAATGTAACGATTGGTGTTAAACAAGGAGAGCCTTTATCCCCATTTCTGTGTATATTGTTTTTAAATGACATTAAAGACTGTATTAATATTGATAAGAGTTGTTATCCGTTTTGATGTTATTATTTTCAGATGACATCGTACTTTTTACTACAACTCTAGTTATTCTTCAGTCACAATTAAATGCTGTCTACCAATACCCAATTAAATGGGGTTTAAGATAAACGTGAACAAACCAAAACTATGCATTTTTGAAAAACAAAGAACACATTGCAATTTTAGGTGGAATATAAATGGTTAAAGTATTGAAATTGTTGACAGGTTTTGTTATCTCGGTATAGAATTTAACTATACTGGTAACATTACAAACATTGTTTAGACATTAAATTAGCAAGCATTGGAAGCATACGGTCAGTTGTTGTCAATTTTTGGCTGTGTAGATGTAAAAATGAAACTAGAATTATTTGATGCACTTGTTACTGCAATTATTATATACGACTCTGAAGTTTGGGGAATTTATAATATTCCAGAAAATGATAAACTACATTACAAATTTTGCAAATAATAATGTGTAAGGGATCCATCCTTCTACATCAAATGCAGCCGTTTTGGGCGAATTAGGTAGATTTCCCTTACCATTACAATGTAAACAAAGATCATTAAACTATTTCATTAATATAATTAATAACCCGAATTCTTTGATGAACAATGTAATGATACATCAATTTACTTTGTATGAAAGAAACGATACAAATACTACACGATCACATGTATGGTGTAAATCTATTAAAACTATGTTAGATAATCTTGGATATGGACTTTGTATAATTGCAACTTGAACGTAAACTTGTTCTCAATAGATCGCTTAACTCAAAGACTTAACGCTCAATATGTCCAGGAATGGAATGACTTAACATGTAACCAACCTAAATTGAATTACTATAGATTATTCAAATTCGAAAAATACATTGTTGATATTGATAAATAAACACAATAGTCTATATTCAGATTTAGTGCTCATTGTCAAGAAATAGAAGTTGGTAGAGTAAATAATATACCTAGGTCGGAACGTAAATGTTAGATGTGTAATCAAAATGTTTGTGAATCAGAATATCATTTTTGTGCCAACACTTTAGGGGGGGGGGGCATTTAGATTAACCCTTGTCCATCAATCCCTCTGTACGTCCGTTCTCTTTTGTGTCGCACGTAGCTCAAAAAGTATTTGACCTAGAGTCATGAAACTTAACAGGAATATTGATCAGCATGTGCAGTTGTGCACCTGGGTATTTTCGTGTTGATTTATTTCGTATTTTTAGAGTTATTGCCCTTGACTTAGTAAAATTTTTCACTTTTCAACTTGTGTCGCATGTAACTCAAAAAGGATTTAACCTAGAGTCATGAATCTTTACAGGAATGTTGATCAGCATGTGTAGTTGTGCAACTGGGTTTTTTGAGTGGATTATTTAGTATTTTTAGAGCTATTGCCCTTGATTTAGAACATTTTTTGCAATTTTCAACTTTTGTCGCATTTAACTCAAAAATGATTTGACATATAGTCATGAAACTTTACGGAAATGTTGCTCAGCATATGTAGTTGTGCAACTTGGGTTTTACTTGTGGATTTATTCAGTATTTGTAGAGTTATTGTCCTTGATTTAGTAAAAACCGTTTCATTATGTTGTGTTATTTGTTCCTTGAGTGCTTGAGTTAGAATCAACCAACTTTACAGGAATAATGATCAACATCACTAAATTACGGGAATAATGATCCACATTACTGTGAAGCTATGCACCTGGGACTTTGCATGTGGATTTGTTTCAGTTTTGTTAGAGTTATTGGCCTTGACTTACAGTAGTATAGATTTGCAATTTCAACTTTTACATCCATAGCTCCAAAACAATTTGACTTGTAGTCCTGGAAGTTTACAAGAAACTTTGGTCAGCATGTGTGCTTATGCACCTTGAATTCACGGTTTCAACTCCATGACTTTACGATTTCAACTTCATGAATTGACCATTTCATCTTCATGAATTCATCTCCGTGAATTCACGATTTCAGTTACACAAGTTCAACTTCTCGATAACACGTTTTCAACTTCCTGAGTTCACGGTTTCAACTTTATGACTTTAGGATTTCAACCTCATGGATTCAACATGGTGAATTCACGAGTTCAGCTTCTTGAATTCACGATTTCATCTTAACGAATTCACGATCTCAACTTCATGAATTCACGTTTTCAACTTTATGAATTCAACTTCGATAATTCAGGATTTTAACTTTATGCATTTACAATTTCAACTTCACGAATTCACGATTTCAACTTCTCGATTACACAATTTCAACTTCCTGAATTCACGATTTCAAATTCATAAATTTACGGTTTCAACTTCATGAATTCACCATTTCATCTTCATGAATTAATCTTCGTGAATTCACGATTTCAGCTTCACGAATTCACGAGTTCAACTTCAGGAATTCACGTTTGCAACTTTTCCAATTTAAAATTTAAACTTCACGAATTCACGATTTCAACTTGCGTGAATGAAGACCACTGAAACCGTTCTTATCAATTACCTGAAATACAGCTCTGTAGCTATAGATAAAGAAACAACAGATATTTAGACGCTAAAAAATCACTTAGATTTTACAGCAAGTTTATAACTGTATACTGCTGCAAAGGGAAAATGGTGGCTTCGCAGCGATAATTACGGTGTTCCGTTTGGACAAAAGTGATTTTTAATTCGTTCTTTCCCACAATGCACGATGAAACGATGGTGAAAACGCGATGGTTCGATGGCACGATGATGAAAATACGATGGTACGATGGTGAAAACACGATGGTACGATAGTGAAATGCGATGTCGGGATGGTACGATTGTGAAAGCGCGATGTTATAAAATCCACTTACATCGCATTTTCACCATCATGCCATCACGTTTTCACCATCGTACCATCGCGTTTTCACCATTGTACCATCGCGTTTTCACCATCGTTCCATTGCGTTTTCACCATCGTACCATCGCGTTTTTACCATCGTACTATCGCGTTTTCACCATCATGCCATCACGTTTTGACCATCGTACCATCGCGTTTTCACCATTGTACCATCGCGTTTCACCATCGTACCATCTTGTTTTCACCATCGTACCATTGCGTTTTCACCATCGTACCATCGCGTTTTCACCATCGTACTATCGCGTTTTCACCATCATGCCATCACGTTTTGACCATCGTTCCATCGCGTTTTCACCATCTAATTAGGCAGATGGTATATCAAGTTTAGAATAATTATTAATTAATTAAAGTTAAAAAAATAAAACCTCTTATATTTGCATTAAATTTTCCATTTCATTATACTGTATATAGATCAAAGACTATCTATTATGAAATTATGCTAATATATGCTTAATAAATGTTTGCATGTTTTCTTTTGCTGTATTTAAAGATCCTGTATGTTTTGTGATTGATATTGTTACTGTGAGTATACCACACTTGCAAAAAGATTATATATGTATACAATTATGCAAATAAAACAATTTTCAAATATCAAAGCATATGTAAAATGTGTACTGCAAATATTTGTGCACATCATATTTAATCAATAAAACACATGCATTCATTTTCTATTGGAAAACTTGACTTTATAGAAAATAAATTTCTAATTACCTCCCTTTATTTACAAGAAATGTTAAATTGGGTAATATCTTTGTAAATAATGCTTATTGGAACTTAAAATATTGACAAATCTTAATTTGAGCATCATATTTATGAAATAAAAACATGAAAAAATTGTGTAACAGGATCTTTAAGACTTCATATGTACAACAAGGATGACAACCTACATATTTTAAATTGTTGAGCTTTTGTTATTTTTCATGTTTAAAATGCTAAGATCTTAAATATACGCAAAGCAGGTTTAAATTATGAGACGGTTTCCAAACAGAACACCGTAGATAATAGCTTAGGATTTTGAGTAAATAAGGGTCTTTGAAAAATGCCGATATTTCTTTTTGTTTTGTATGGACATTATTAATTAAAAAGTGTATATATAATACTTAGGCACCAAATCATCTCTTGAATTCCAATAAAGTTTTACAAAGCATTATCGGTCCGTTATTAACATTAACAAATAGTTCTGTAGTTCGGGCAACACAACTTGTATATACTTTGAAATGCAAAATCAAACAAAAGATATGAGTTTAGATACCGATTCTTTATTACTTTTTCCGTTGCACGGTTCTATACCGTAATGGTAATTATCTAACATTTTGCATGAACCTTGCATTTGCTCATTTGAATAGATGTGTGAAGTTGGCGGCACAGCGGCCTAGCGGCGTGAAGTTGGCGGCCCAGCCGCTGCAGCCCAGCGGACCAGAAAAAATCACTTTGAGAATTTTTTATTTATTTTTTTGTGAAATCAGCGTCCAGTGGCTGGCGGCCAAAAATTTTAATGTTGCAGAAATGTTATTTAAACAATAAAACGGCATTGAATGAAGTTCTAAATGCATTTCTTATTAATTATTTAAAGGATATATAAAAATAAAAAAACAACACTTTGATATATTTTTTTTATTTAATCATTTTTAGTGAAGTGACGTTTTATCTTTTAAATAACATTTCTGCAACATTAAAATTTTTGACCGCTGACCGCTGGGCGGCCCGGCCGCTTACTTCACGCCGCCAGCCGCTGGACCGCCAACTTCACGCCGCCAGCCGCTGGGTCGCCGGCCGCCAACTTCACGCGAATACAACTCTTAATCTAATAACAAAGTTTTTAAAGTAACATCTTATTTTAAAGCTGGCAGCCGTGTGCAAAATTTCAGATCATTCGCTCATGCCAAGATAATAACTTTAATTGTGGAAAAAAATGACCAAAACATTAAAAGCGTTATAACGCTTTTTACTCAGACCGGGTATGTTTTGTATAATATTTTACATCGTACCGATTTAAGTTCCCCGGTTGATCTATGTAAGAATTTCTAATTTAATGTTTAAGGCATTTGGAGCTTAATGGAGCTTTTAGCTATGAACTCGACAAGGTAACATAAAATTTTCTGACAAGGATTGACAGAGTTTGTTCATCATGAAATGAACATAATGAACATGTTTCACGCTACCTAGCACCAGGTTAAGTTGTATTTAACCTTCAACATTGACTTGCTTGAATCAATGACCAGAAAGTTTCTTTTTCTTAAATCAGATCGAGTATATTTTATTGGCGACGCCTGTGAGCGACGTCTTCTCTTATGGAATGCTTTTTATTCTGGCCTATGGAAGGAGCTGTTATTATTAGCTGTTAATGTCATGTTGTGTTAATTAGTTTTATTTTGATTCGCTAAAATCAAGAAATCAAATATGTTGTTATATTTGTATTTAATAACTTTATGTTAAAAGCATGTGCATTGTGATATTATTTTCACGAAATTGCAGGCTCAGTTTAACAGCTTGTTCCTGAGCTTTATTGGCAATACTAAAACCAAGATTTCGAATCTCGTTGTGGTCTACATTGATGCCGTATTCCTTTCATTCATTTATATATTTTCAAAATTTTCCTACAAAAAGAACATTCACCTGCAAATAAGTATAAGGATAGATAATGGAACTGTTTTAAACGATTATCCTATTGATTTTATCCATATTACATTTATCTATTGCACTGAATGATTGTTTTTACAAAGTGTACAAGTATCCGGATGTTGAAAGCTATCCGATTTTCTGCAATTACTGCTGTCACATGGCCATCTAACTTTTTATGAATACTTTAACATTGCTTTGCATGGCTTAATATAACTGAGCCTGCAACATTTCATAACTTTGCTGTTTAGGCTGTTCTTTTGGGTGTCAGGCTTTCTCTTTTTTAAGGGGAAGTAACTCATGTTTACTTGATTATTTGTATCTTAGGTATTACTTACTATTTTTGTTGTATAAAATTTACCAGTTGTAAGGTCATCAAAAGCATAGAGGCGCTGAGGAGTGAATATTGATAGATGTTTTTTACTGGCTTTATTTATCTTAATCTGTATTTTTCTAGTTTGTTCAGTTAGTACATACCTACAGGTATTCTGCTACAGGAATCTTCTAATCACTATGTGAAACTAATTATTATTTTCTATGTGTTTGTTAATAAATTGTTAATAAAATAACCTTTGGTGAAAATGAAAGGTAGATAATTAAAGCTATGCATATAGGTGCTCATGTCCATATATTAAAACAGAGAAAGGATAACATCCTGAAGTTATCAATTTTAAAAAACTTGATATATATGTAGTTAGTTATATAAGTGAAGTCTAATGGAAGGTTAAAAGAGGGACAGTATTTGTTAGTTACTGTAAGAGATATGCATTTAATGTTTAGACACTCACACAACTCAATCTTTATTTAAGAAATAACATCGGTCTGAGAGGTGAATATCAGCTATTTAACACCGGTCTGGAGTTTTGATGCGTAGGAATTGACCACGAAGGCCGTAGGCCTGAGTGGTTAATTTTGTCGCATCAAAACGACAAAACCGGTGTTAAATAGCCGATATACACCTCTCAGGACGATGTTATTTCTTAAATAAAGATTGAGTTGTGTGAGTGTCTAAACATTAAATGCGATTCTAACACGATTGAATAAGGAAAATCACTTATGTTATTTTTCAAAAGGAAATAACTTCCGGTGCCGATTTTCGTATATAACGCTGTTCGATTCTCGCACCCTACTGTTGCGGAGATATAGAAATTATCAAACAAAAGAAATAATAACAAAAAAACACGTTATTTTATAAAGCTTTCAACAATAAAAACTTATGTCGTATTGTGTTTACATCAGAACCCCATTTATCATTCTTGTATGATGAAATAACGTCAGCTTGTTTATGAATTAGTTGTTTACTTACGATGACGTCATTACGCTGCTTACGGATTGGCGCCGTTTTGTCAATATATTTATTAACTGATATGGATCTAATATGTGGCGTTAGTGTATGTGAGATATTATTTCGGTATTGTATGGAAAGAAAACATTATACGAACTGAAAATATAAATAAAAATGCTTTTTATTGTTGCTTTAAATTTTATTAAAGTTTTGATTATGTCTTGTAGTATTGATGTTTTCCTTTTTTTTTTGTAAATTGTATTATAGGTAAAATTATAACTATATAACTATAATATGTTTATGCATGTATATTGACCTATGTTTATATGTATTGCATGTATGGAAGAGGAACGTAAGTTCAATTCCTTATTGTTGAATAAACGTGTTCTGTTCTGTTTAAAATGCTTTGTAAACTATACAATCGAGGGCGAAAACATAACAGCGCATATACAAGTATAGTCCCTAACCGGTGTTTATTGGCAGTTTAACACCAGTTGTTTTCCTTCTTTGTCTATAGTGACAAAATCACGTGAGTGTTAGAATATATAATATAGACTTACTGATTTTTTTTAACTTTTATGCTATATATATAGTTTTCTTTCTACAAGATTATGAATTCCATCCAAGTACCAATGTTAATAGAATGTTATATTTATTTTTAATGGAAACTGGGAATTATTAATGTAATGTGCATACATGTGTATCTTAATATATGGATATAATGTGTATTTCTGCATTTAAAGACTTACAGTTATGATGGATGAGACTTGCATATTAATGCATGAATGATAATACAGGTATAATTATTGATTAGTTTACAGGTTATAGTTATATTCAAAAACTAAGTTATGTGATACAAAATCAATATGTTAGCGCTGCAAATTTTTTTGTAGAAAGTAAGAAAAGAAGAAGGTTATATCTTTATAAATGACCTGATGTTTTACATAAAAATTTACTTGAGTGTATTGAATCATGTAAAAATCACCAGACATATTTGAAAATAACAAGAAATATAATAACATCTTAACATTGTTTAGAATTTATAGCTTTTGAAATTCTGATATGCTTTGCTATTTTGATGATTGACCACTGTATTTCCGATTATTTTTTCTATGCTTTACATGTTTTATTGTTAATCATTTATATGAATTGTATATAGTTTAAAGTGACTTATAGGCCCAACGTGGCCGGGTGTTGTAATTTGTTATATGTATGTTTATTATATTGTACATAACACAATCTCACTATAATAAAATTTACTTACTTACTTACTTATAGGTGATTATACCCAATATTAGTATCTTTAATAGACTTTGTACATTATTGTTTTCTTTCTACTAGATTTGGAATTCCATCCATTAGTACCAATGTTAATGTTAATTTTAGGATTTCATATTAATTTAATAGAAACTGGGAATTATTAATGTTATGTGCATACATGCATATCTTAGTATATTGATATTATGAGACTTATAATATTTCTGTATTTAAAAAGTTACAGTTATGACATTATTATTAAAGGGATGAGACTTTTATTTCAAGTTATAAATGATAATACATGTATTGATTGAAAATATCCTTTAATTGGATTAAGCAATATAATTAATAAAGTCTCAAAAAAATCATATTCTCAATAGTTATTTTTTTTTTTTTTTCTAACATCAGTATAGTTTGAAAAGGACAGCTTCAGTCTTATCTATTTGTCACGGAGGAACACCGGTCTCAACCTCCAGGTCTCCAAAGTCAACCCGACAACAGACTTTTTATAGAGTAGATTGTTACTTGCCCTTGAATAAATGTGTGCACTAAATAATATAGTGGATGATTTGTGCCACATGAAAACCAACAAAGTACAAAAAGTACCCGGGCGCCAGATGAAAACATGTAAATACAATCTATCTTTTGTTGCATTTTCATGTTTTCGCCCGGCGCTCCTTATGCAAAAAACAAATCAGCCTTCATTAAATTTCTTAACATAGAAAAAAGGTTAGTCTTTTTATCTGTACAAAAAATACATAATGTACATGTTTAGTACAGTTATGCTCACTTTCAAATTGACCTGTTATAAATAATGGCACAACCAATAACTGTCTAAGCCCTTTTTAGTAAAAATAATTATACAATATATAAATTGTTATTTGGATTAAGACTATGAGTGTGTAAGTTTTTTTTCTTATTTGTTTAATTAAGAATGAATCTACCTGTTAATTTAAAAATCTAAAAGTATCTGTCATGGTTTAGAACTGTTAAGGGGAGAAAATGTGTAAGCGGTCAGATAGCTCTATCGCTACAGCAGCGATACATTATTATGTGGGTCACAGGTTTGAGTTCTGGTCAAGTTGAAGGTTTTCTCATCTTGTGACTGCATATAACCCTGAGTTTAATTCACTATGCTCTTTAAACATCAGAAATTCAAGGACACAAATCAGTATAGTGAGGTAGTATGTTGTGGTTAGAACTGTTTCATTATTAAAGAGAAAATGTGTAGCCGGCCGGATAGCTCAGTTGGTCTTTAGACAGTCATGGCTTCGAGTCATGGTCAGGCAGTTTATGTCAGGGTTTAGAAGTGTTTTTTTCTACTGACACATGTTTGATTCATTTGAAATGGACAAAGGCAGTATTGCATGATACTTTTAGATCTACAAACGGCATTTGATACAGTTATCACACTATACTGCACATGTAGAAGCTCTTCTTCATGAAACTTCAAGCATCTGCCATAGGTAATGACATTCTTACATGGTTCAAGTCTTATCTCTGATAGACAGCAGCTGGTGGATGTGGCTGGTACTCATTCTACTACTGCAACGAGTACCTTTAGGGTCCCCCAATGTTCATTTTAGGTCTTCTTTTATGTCTTATATATGTCAATGATAGTCTTCAACCCTAAGCAATAAGCTTTTATTATATGCTGATGACATAGGTATCCTTGTATCTGGTGAAATAAATATGAAGAAATTCTCTCATATGGCATGAGTATTATTGACTATAAATTGTCTTTGCATCTTTGCAAGACAGAGTCGTCTATTCTTTTTTGTTTAAGTTTCAACTTGAGCAGGGCCTAGCCTCCACGTCACATTGTAATGGTACTGCTATAAAGTACACATTTTTTGTTTAGTATTTAGGTGCAACATTTGATCAAATTTTTTGGCGTCGCCTTTGATGCTTTGCATCAATGCTTTTCTTGTAATATCTTTACATAGTGTTAAACCTGAATCATAATAGATGTTGCTATTATGTCCTATATTCGACAATTTTGTTACGAGTAATCCATCTATCTATAGCATGGAAGTACATAAGGGGTTATGTATCTATTTATTAATCTGTTTATATCAAATTTGTTCATTATAAACCATCCAACCATCGTATTACTACATTATCTATCGCATGTTATTTATATGCATCTAATGATTATTCATATTTACTGCATATAAACTTAAAAGATGTCTGTATTCTTACAGTTAAATAGTAATAAGAATATCATATTGTAAAAAATACACACAAATAAAATGTAAAGTAACTGACAGTACAAGTTGTAAAATATGATGCGCTTTTGACCTATTTGGTATGGAAAATTTCAACTTCTTCTAAACATATCGATAAACCTGTTTTCAATTATAACAAACCTTTCCGCTTTTAAATTAACTGTGTTCAATCCTTCGATCAATCACCAAAATTAGCATGAATCTGGAAGCATGCTGCTTTAAGGGACTAAATATACTTTCTCTTCAGGGAATTATGCAGATGAAATGATTATTCAATAAACATCTCTGTTTTCCTAACAAGATATAATAAATCCCATTAATGACATTACCAGAATCCAGCAAATCTAGTAGCTTATACAGTTAAGTGTTGTTGTTTATTAGAAGCATACCTATCTCTGAGCTTTGTGGTTTACACACCTAAAAGAAATTTGAAACATTACTTAAGGTTCAATTTGAATAAAGCACGACTCTATATTCGCTAAATAACATTTTTTTTTACGAATTTATCCGTATGTTTTTTTTTAAAAAATGTGCTCGTTCTTTGTGAAATATACTTCACATACATACGGTTTTAGATAAGTCGTGTTTATGGCGTATTTGCTGGTTCAGTTTACTAACACATAATGGCATTTTAGAGAGAAAATCGAAATCGTATCCAAACTTTTTAGCAAATGATTGAAATTGTATTACAATCATATATTAGATATAATAACACATTTTACATTATAATACTACAGTTTAGATTTCCTGACATGATCATTGATGGACTAGTTCAGGAAAAACTTTTCTATTTCTATTGCAATAAGATACTTGGTATCTATAACACCCTGGTTAAAAATTTAGGCAAGCACAAATCTATATAAAACTCATTTTATTTTCTAGCTATTCATACTGGTGTATACAATAGTTTTCACTAATTTTTATCCCATTAAATCTTTGGCATTTTCGAGGCACGACTCGATTGATAAAACAAAACCAACGTTTGGAATACCGGGCTCATAAAACCGTGTTAGGGCATGTCTTTCAAATCTAAACAAACAAATAATCCAAACTCAAATCAAGCACACAGAACAAACCTTATACATTTTGGCAACAGTATGTTCTAGAAAAGCAGCGATCAAAGTTCTTCAAACAATACACTAGTCTTTCAAATATTCATACACAAAATTTCCATAAAGCACTGCCATTGTTGCGCTATATTGTCTCGGAAAGCAGATACAAGTATCAACAGTATCACAAAATGTGAATTCGCCAGCCGCCACTAGCCATCAGATGGGAAAGGGGATGTTTCCCGTTTTCCAGTCTTAACTCCACCAATAATTTATCATATTGGCTTTGCTAATAGCTTAATACTATTTATCATCAATTGGCTTTTGAAAAAATAGTCGCGCCCAGCCATTTTAGGAATATTAATTCTATACTGTCATGTAGGAGCAGATGATTATTAACACATATTCATACTGGCATTACATTTGGTTGCGACCGTTAATATTTCGAGTTAAAGTTTTCCAGTGCAACTTTTCAAGATAAGAATGTTGCATTCAAAGTGTTTCTCACTGATCATTAGATCTTTAAATGTTACCTTTTGGCATCATATTCTTGTTATCAATTATGACCACTCTTCAGCGGAAGTAAAAAGAATGATATATGTTAGCGTAAGATTTATTTGTTTCTCACTTCTCCCTTCACAGTCATATTCACCAATTTTAATGCAAGACGCTGACTTGATGGTATATATTAGAGAACTTGTATTTGTTTGATCTTTTAAGATCTCACCATCAAACGACACTTTAACATTCACAGCAGGGTCCTTGCTGACTTACATGTAAGTCTGATATCATCGCTATGCTCCTTTGCGATAGCCATTTACTAATTTAAATTGTTTTCTATTAAAAATGATTTTATCAATGTTCGTTCTGAAAAGAATTAACTTCAAAAACTGTGTGCTTTATGCGTGCAATCATATAGATTAACTACATTAAGTATGTCTAAACAATATTTTGCGTATTTCTTCGTCTGTTTTATTCAACTTTGAACACATCTTTGCGAAATCTTGGCGGTCGATCTGCGAAATGGCTTTTGGATAGCTATCAAGTATATACCAAAATTACCGACTACTGATTCCACACGATTTTTTTTAAATATGCGAGGACAAAGAGACATATTTGAATTTGCTCTTAGCTTAATATCTGAGCAAATGATAAATTTCAACTCAATCCTGCCATTTTGGAACGACTTATATAAGGATCATTGATGCCAGCACTATTAAGTGTTGAGAATTGAGTACTGCTCAAACCGGTGCTTCGGGGCGTGAGGGATGTTGCACTTATTCATTATCCCTCATGTACAGATTCAATCAAACCGAGTCGGAAATTCTTATGTAATTTTGTTGTGATTAATGCTTCCGAGGGATCACTTTGTTTCCAAATTTTTATACTTCACAAGAGCAGGTGTCAAGTGCCGTGTGGAAGCTGTAAACAGTTGCCCCGTACTCCACTTCAGTGTTGTTATATTTTTTTCTGGTCCTTCGGGATCATTGATGCCAGCACTATTAAGTGTTGAGAATTGAGAACCGCTCAAACCCGTACCAGGGGCTAGATAGATGTTGCACTTATTCATTATCCCTAATGTACAGACTCAATCAAACCGAATTAGCAATTCTTATGTAATTTTGTTGTGATTAATGTTTCCGAGGGATCACTTTGTTTCCTGATTATTATATAAGCCTTGCTAGTGGACACGTTATAAAACAATAACTATTCAAATATAATTTCATTTGCATTTTTCGTTTGTAAACAGGGTATCTTCAATACTTAAATTTGAATTTACATACAATTTCCAAACATAAGTATTAAGACAGTATTGATGCCTTGCTAAAACAATATCTTTTAACATCATAATTATGTATAATAATTAATTATCGCTACAAAGACAAATCAACCCTGAAAATAATGAGTCACTTTTTATATTGACATTGACAATTACATCAGCAGATTTTTATCATGACTAAAAACTGGTATTAAAACAACTTTTGTCATTTATTTGTTGATAGAAAGTATCGTCGTTTGTGTTTACTAATTGGTCACTCTTGGCATTTTTCCATGTGATTGTACACCCTGGTTTACAGTCAGCTATACAAATGGAACGCCTTGACTGTCTTATGTGATCAATGTTTTTGCTATCTTGTGAAACGATGATATCATTTTGTCGATTGAGCATGTTAACATGTGCAATTCACATCATGTCTTGTCAAAGAATCATGCTGATTTGTGCAAATAACATAACAATTTTTTTATTTATTTATTATACCTTTATGACAAACATGTACATAAATTTCATATACATTCATTTCACAAAGTGACATAATAATATCAAATCATATCATATGTTGTTTTTAGTGAATGTTATCTCTAGCTTAATTTTTACTGATGTCATAGATTTTTTTAAATATTTCATAAAAGGAAAATAGAAGAGAATCGAAGTAATAAATAGAGGGAGAAAGTATTATTTTTTTAAGGCTTTCCTAAATGAAAATAAAGTAGAAAAATTTTAAGTAACAAAAGAGAGAAAAATGAGGGAAGATGTGAAAAAGAGATGTCATACCAATGCATCATATACGCATAACATAATAACTTGTCAAAATATAAAATGACTTGTGCAAATGAAATGTTAACTTGTCAAAATATAATGATGACGTGTGCAAACGACTTGTTGACTTGTCAAAGTATCGTGATGACATGTGCAAATAACATATTAACTTTTCAAAAAATATAATCACTTGAGCAAATGACATGTTAACTTGTCAAAATATAATGATGACTTGTGCAAATGACTTGTTGACTTGTCAAAGTATCGTGATGACATGTGCAAATAACATATTAACTTTTTAAAGATATAATCACTTGAGCAAATGACATGTTAACTTGTCAAAATATAATGATGACGTGTGCAAACGACTTGTTGACTTGTCAAAGTATCGTGATGACATGTGCAAATAACATATTAACTTTTCAAAAAATATAATCACTTGAGCAAATGACATGTTAACTTGTCAAAATATAATGATGACTTGTGCAAATGACTTGTTGACTTGTCAAAGTAACGTGATGACATGTGCAAATAACATATTAACTTTTTAAAAATATAATTCCTTGTGCAAAAGACCTGTAACTTGTCAAAACTTCATGATGACATGTGCAAACGGCATGTTAACTTGTCGAAATATCGTGATAATATGTGCACAAGCATGTTTACTTGTCAAAGTATTGTGATGACTTGTGCAAATAATATATTAACTTGTCAAAGTATCATGATGACTTGTGCAGACATCATGCGAACTTGTCAAAGAATCGTGATGACTTGTGAAAACGACATTTTATCTTGTATCATGCTGACATCAGAGCTGCATTACTGGTACTGGTACTGCAGTACGTACTGCAGCGATTTTGCAAGTACTGGTACTGATACTGAATTACTCTTACAAAATTTTGCTACTACTGGTACTGGTACTTCATTACTGTCTTAAAATGTGGTACTGCTACTGCATTACCCAGTACTTTTGGTTTTGATAAAAATTAAAATTAGCATTAAATTTTTCTCATAAAATAAAGCCGTAAATTACATTAACTATATTTTATTTTTGTGAAAAAGTAAGTTATCAAATCTAAAGATAATTTGCTGCAATATTCCTTCAAATGTTAACATAGTATTCATCATAAAAAGCACCAAAGACTTTAAGTAAAACTTAAATTAAGATAAACAGACTCAATAACTCTTTACCCTAAAATATCCTTATTAAGATATTTAATTACTTTGTATTTACTAGTAAAAGAGCAAAATAAATACTAATTAATTTCTTCTATTCTAAATAATCCCATTTCAAGTGAAAAAAGTGATATTGTTAGCACCATAAAAAGTTGTTATTTACTTTGGTATAAATTGAACAGAGGTGTGAACGTGTGAAAGGCAACAAAAGACTAATTGTATTTTAAATGAAAGATTTTTCATTGTATTTATACAGTTGACTGGTTACTAAACAATTAGATATGGCATGAATAAATGTTGTAAATATTGTTTGTAAAAAGTATGTTAAAACTATAAAGTTGTAAATATGTTATGTCTGGGATATACGATATCGTATGTCCCAGGTTATGTTAACTTTAAAGTAAATTATGATTTTATTTCTTTCCTGAATAATATTTGCAATTATTTGTTTGACACTGTGTTTATTCAAACTTTGATAAATATATGAAAGTAATGGTACTGATACTTAATTCCTTCACCAAAAAAGTACTGGTACTGCAGTACCGAGCTAAAATCTAGTACTGGTAATGGTACTGCAAAATTTGCCAAGTACTGGTACTGGTACTTAAGTACTACACCCTTAGTACTGATGCAGCTCTGGCTGACATGTCAAAATGCACTGTAAACTTGTCAAAGTATTATGATAATTTGTGCAAACACCATGCTAACATGTCGAATTATCATGATGACATGTGCAAACAGCATGCTAACTTGTCAAAGTATCATGATGACTTGTGCAAACAATATGTTAACTTGTCAAAGTATCGTGAAAAATTGTGCAAATGACTTGTTAACTTGTCAAAATTACATGATGACATGACTGTGCAGAGAGCATGTTTACTTGTTCAAATATCGTGGTGACTTGTTCAAACAGGATGTTTATCTGTCAAAGTATCATGATGATTTGTGCAAACTTGTCAAAATTTCATGATGACATGTGCAAACAAGATGTTAACTTGTCAAATTATGGTTATGACATGTGCAAACAACATGTTAACTTGTCAAAGTATCGTGATGACTTGTGCAAATGACATGATAACTTGTCAAAATTTCATGATTATATGTGCAAACAGCATGTTAACTTGTCGAATTATCGTGATGACATGTGCAAACAGCATGTTAACATGTAGAAATATCGTGATGACATGTGCAAACAACATGCTTACTTGTCAAAGTATTATGATGACTTGTGCAGATAACATGTTAACTTGTCAAATTATCATTATGACTTGTGCAGATAAGATGTGAACATGTAATCTGTAAAGTGGTATAAAAGGAGTAGTCCGGACTAATTTTAAAATTAAAATAATGAAAGGGCCAAAACTCTGACGAAAATCGATGAACCGAATAATATTGATGAGATGCACAACATTAAATGGTATTGATCATTCCCTCAAAGTTTTGATTAAATTCCAGCAGTTTCTGAGGAGTAGTCCATACAAACATGTGTAGCTGGCAACACAAAACACCCGTTTTATTCAAGGGCAATAACTCAGTTACATATCATTCGAGCGAAAAACCTTTGTATTATGCACAAGTACTTGACCTACCAATCAGTCCTTTAAAAATTCATTGACATTTCATCAGTGGTATAAGAGGGGTAATCTGGAAAATGAAACAAACAAACAAACGACAATGTTTATTTATACCCTGTCATTCAAGGGCCATAACTGGGCTAAACTCATTCAAATATGCACACGACTTACCAATCAATTCTGTAAATTTTCAATGCCATTGCACCAGTAGTGTAAGAGAAGTAGTCCGGACAAATTTTAAAAAAAAAATAATTGAATGGGCATATATCCGACAAAATTCATTGGACCATTACAAGCCGCTGATATGCACAACTAGACTTAAAACTAATCATCCCTGTAACGATTGGATGTAATTGCACCAGTAGTTTTTTAGAAAAAGTCCGGACAAGCTTTTTGTGTATTTGTGTATCTTGCATCACACAAAAACATATTTTAAATCAAGGGCCATAAGTCGGCCAAAAATCATATAACCGAAGAACTCGTGCAATATGAGCAATGACTTGAGCCACAGATCAATCCTGTAAATTTTCATTGAAAATAGCTTAGTATAAACTAGTCCGGACAAACTTAAATAATATTTTTAAGTGTCATAACTCTGACAAAAATCATTGAATCAAAAAATGCTGACAATATGCACAACTAGACTTAACATTAACCATTCCTGTAAGGTTTGAATGAAATTGCACCTGTACTTTATGAGGAGTAGTCCGAACAAGTTTAGTGACGGACAGAGAGACAGACGGACAAACGACGGAAAAGTCATCCCTATGTGTTACGACTCCTTCGTTAGAGGTGACACAAAACTCACAGCACAAGGACAAAATTTTGTCAGGAGTTCAACTCATTTCATCTCAAATATCAATATTACCGTTTTTACTTATCAAACCATCAATTTCCAGCAAGAAATGTAAAATAAAAATTGAAAGCTATGGTGATCAACAGTGGGCTAACCTTCATCGTAACATGCACATTTTGCATTGCTTATAATGTGACGTCACAAAATATGACGTCACAAGTTTAACAATAGTTAAACGTCAATAAGAAAATGATGACTTTAAAACAGCTAAAAAGGAATGATTCAGGAGTGACTGTGTTTGTTCAAGATGGAGAGAAGAAGAAACATAAGTCACAAATTTGTTATAGATTTGATTCATAACTGGACAAAACAACACTTGTGACAAATCAGACATGCGGATAATTTAGATATGACCTTGACCTTCAAATGATTGAATACTGAAGATATTTCCTTTAGATTGTCATTGATCTGTTAAATGATTCAGATAAACGAAATAGCAGGTGTGACTAGACAGACCTATTAGAAACTTACGGCCGTTGGTTCAAACCCCAGAAGGGTCAACCTTTCTTTTTTGTGCCCCAACTTAGGGGAGGGGCGCAGTTAGATTAGCCCTTCTTCGTTCATCTGTCCGTCTGTTCTCATTTTGAGTCACACGTAGCTCAAATAGTATTTGACCTAGGTCATGAAACTTTAGAGGAATGTTGCTCAGCATTTGTATTTCTGCACCTTGGCCCCATGTTTACAAAGAAAAGATCAAGATCAGGATCAAGTGATCCTGACTTAATTTTCATTGTTTTATGTAACTAAAATTATAAAATCGTGTTTGACTAGAATTAAATGGTTAATTTTCAAAATGTAAAAAATGCTGATTTGTAAAGAAACCAAACTATTTTGGGATAAAATAAACAAATAACAAAACACATACAAAAATCAATTTCAGGATCAGGATCAGTTTTCGGATCAACTGTTAAATACCCGTATCTTGCAAAATAACATCACTTTTTTTCTTAAATTGCAGGTCAAGTTTTATCGAATTAATATTAGATATTTAATCTATGATGAGAAACAATGAAGAATATTTGAGATTTTAAATTTGATCTTGATCCTTAAATCTTTTTGAACACGGGACCAGGGTATTTTCGTGTGGATTGATTTAGCATTTGTAAAGTTATTGCACTTGACTTGTCAAAATTTGCAATTTTCAACTTGTGTCGAATGTAGCTAAAATGAATTGACCTAGAGCCATGAAACTTAACAGGAATGTTGCTCAACATGTGACGTTGTGCGCCTTGTACTTTGCTTGTGGATATTTTCTGTTTTGTAAGAGTAATTGTCCTTGACTGAGTTATAATTTGCAATTTTCAACTTGTGTCGCAAGTAGCTAAATAAATTGACCTAGGGTCATGAAACTTTACAGCAATGTTGATCATCATTTGTAGTTGTGCAACTTGGTATTTGTGTGTGGATTTTTTTAGTATCAGTAGAGTTTTTGCCCTTGACTTGTAAACATTTGCAATTTTAAAATTGTGTCGCACGTAGATGAAATGAAATTTGACCAAGTCAGAAATGTTGATCAGCATAAGTGCTTGAGTTATAATTAACCAACATTACAGGAATAATGATCAACATCACTGTGAAGCTATGCTACTTGGATTTTGCATGTGGATTTTTTCAGTTTTGTTAGAATTATTGCCCTTGAATTAGTATAAATTTACAATTTTCAACTTGTTCATGTATAGCTAAAACATATTTAACCTGTAGGCCTGAAAGTTTACAAGAATGTTGATCACGGTAAAAGAATTTAATATTTTACAAGATGGGCTTATATACTTAAAAAGGGAAACTTTGAAAACAGGCTCTCATTTTGGTAAATATTGGGAATTTCCTTTTTTAATTGGGCTCTCTAAGTAGGAAATTGAACAAACGCGTGTTAAATATGGGTAGGGTAGGGTAACATTTTTATATATACTTCATAAATTTTTAAGTAGTAACAATGATTTTGATTATGTTGATTATTACATGTAGCAGAATGTTACCGATTGTTTAAAAAATATTGAGAAAACATTTTTCATTTGGATGATGCTGTAGATTATTTAAAGGTTTCTTATTTCTGAAAAGGGTCTTAACATCCAAGCTTAAGTTAAGAAAAAGTGGTCATACCTCGGTTTCCGTACGGTAAAGTTCGTTTAATTTTGCATACAGGTGTCCTTTAAGGTATATATCTATGTTGTAAATTTTTAGTTCCTAGGGTGGCCATACCCTAAATAACGCGACATGGTGTAAACTATCCTAAGTTTTGAATACTCGTATGGTAATGTTTAATATACTTTTTCGCAGTTTAAAGTACTTCAATATAATTTAAATCATGCATGTAAAAAAGGACACGACATATTTACTTCCTTCTACAGTGGGTTGAAAATATTAAACGGATACCATTAGCCGTAATATATACAAAAGTGTTTAACGATGAAACATATATTGCATGTACTATTTTGGATATTTTTCTCATGTAACAAAGGTAATTGTACAAGATTATATTACTTAAAGATATATTGTGATAAAATTTGATATTTTAAATTCTGTTAATATCTTTAGTCTCCTTTTAAATGTAAACCAAACATATTTTTTGCATAATGTGTTAAATTTTAATCTATACACATTATAGGTAAACAAAGTATGAATACAAAGTGTCATAAAAATATTGCGGTCTTTTAAGACTTAACCAAATTAATGTGATCAGTAATACAAAATACAGTTTCCAAAACATATTTTGTGCATACTCCTAATCACAATAGACGTAATCAATTATAATTTCTTAGATTTCATTAGATGTCAGGGATTAAAGTATTTAACCCAACGATTAGAATTGTATACGAGGGGTAAATGATAAATTCGTGCAATTCCATAAAAGCTGAATATAGAAAACATAAAAACAAAATATATATTAAATTAAACAGTGACTCGACACTGACATAAAACTCAAATATTATTAACATACATGTACATTGAATTATACGTATACATGAAACATAAAACAAGTGTACTGACGACGTATTACTTGAAGTTTATAGGGGGCGTTCGTGGCCGAGTGGTTAAGGTCGTTGACTTCAAACCACTTGCCCCTCACCGCTGTTGGTTCGAATCCCGACAGGGACTTTTGGATTCTTTCTTGTGAAGAAACTATCCAGCTAGCTTACGGAACGTCGGTGGTTCTACTCAGGTGCCCGTTCCTGCCTGAAATAGTGCACGGAAGGGCACCTGAGGTCTTCCTCCACCAGTTAAGCTAAAACGTCGCCAAATGTCCTATACTGTGTCCGTGTGGAGTAAACAACCCCCCCTCAAACAGGCATATAAACGTTGGTCAACCTGATGTTACGTAAATGTCAAAGTCGTATCTAATGAACTTATTCAATATTTGGCATCTTTCGTTTTACAATATTGTGTGTACTTTTTTCGGGTGTTACCTCAATGTAACTTGCCAAATGAAGTTATACAAGGAAATATTATCACAACTTGATATTGTTGTTGTTGTTTTGCATCGATAATAAACCAAAGTTAAAAATGCATGCTTCGTTCAACGTTTATCAACGTATCAAATTTTTATGGCTTCTCGTTTTGAATTTAAAAATCTCCCTGTTTAACTAATGGTCGTTTAATTTATTAATGTGGAAAGGTAAGAGCATTGTCGGACCGTATATATCACGGAACTACGGAATACCGTTAGGGCCATCGTGGTTATACGTTAACATACAGAGGGCGACAATGCGAGAGTGCGACAATGCGATGACGAGAGTGCGACAGTGCGATGACGAGAGTGCGACAATGCGATGACGAGAGTGCGCCAGTGCCATGACGAGAGTGCGACAATGCGAGAGTGCGACAGTGCGATGGCGAGATAGCGACAATGCGATGGCGTGAGTGCGACAATGCGATGACGAGAGTGCGATAACGAGATAGTACGATGACGACAGAGCGATAGTGTTATCGCACTGTCGCCATCGCACTGTCGCATTGTCGTCATCGCACTGTCGCACTGTCGCATTGTCGTACTGTCGTCATCGCATTGTCGCACTCTCGTCATCGCACTGTCGCACTCTCGTCATCGCGTTATCGCATTGTCGACTCTTGCCTTCTGGTGGACGGTTCTAAACTGCTGGCGAATAAGCTGACGGTATAGAATATGGGATCATTTTACTTTTGTCATTTTTTTTACTTGCTTTTTTCTGTTTCTTTTTTATTATTTATTTGTTGTTTTTTCTGTATACTAATAATGTTTAAATGAAATCATAAATCAATAATAAGAATCATTTTGTATATAAATACTGAAAGAGTTATACATAGACGGAAAATGTAATAAATTGTGTGAAACTTTAATATCCTCAGATGAAAATGATCTTATATTGACATTTAAAAGATGAAAAAATAAATAAAATCATTGTTAATTACTTGTATAAAAAAGACGAAATATATTCATAGATCGTCATCAGTGGTTTTATTGTTTTGTAAGATGAATAATTTATTATATTACTAACATTGTAAATAAAGATACATGTAATTAGAATAATTAGAAATTTACGTCAAAAAAATATTTTTTTCTATATATCTAACATAATTGGTCAACAATTTTCACTTTAAGATTAACTTAACAGCAGATCCTACTACAAGGCATAAGTTTAATTGGTCAGCATATTGTACTATAGCCAACTGACTCCGCTGGTGGACATAGTGAGACAATGTGTTTCAATGTTGAAAAACACATCTATCTATTAAATTTAATCCGAAAAAATGCTTACTGTTTAGTTTTGTTGTTTTTTGTTGTGTTTTATTTTTTTTAGGGAAACATGCAAAATTCGAATTACCAACTACCTGCCGGTAGGTAGTGGGGGATTAAGAATAACCAACTACCAACTGGTGTAGTAGGTTATTCGAATATCCAACTACCAACTACCTATCAAATTGACGCTTCTTTAGATTTTTATCAATATCTAAGATCGAGCCATTTTTGCTGCTTGGTAAACATAGCTCTTTTATATTTCTTAGAGATAGTAAATAAATATGATTAAAGAAAAAAAAGAAATATAAAAGATATGTCCACTTGTTTTATATATGGCCAAAGTGATTTTAGCTCAACCTTGAGAAATTGCTTATGAACAGAGGAAAACGATATTTACAGTGAAGTTTTAATTTATTTTTCAATGTTAGTAAAAATTAGTTTATGGTTTATGCCATATTTTCTTCTTATACTATATGATCAGCAGACTTAACTGACGGTGCTTTAGGTACACATGTATACTAGAATCTACTGACCAGTTAACCCATTCCCGCATAAGCATTTTGTGAGAAAAGGCTGTTTACATTGAACCCCCCCCCCCCCCCCGTTACACAAGTTCAAATTGCTATGAAACTATAATGTCGGTGGTTCTACTCAGGTACCCGTTTGTGCCTAAAACAATGCACGGAAGGGCACCTGAGGTCTTCATTCACCAGTAAAGCTGGAACGTCGCCATATGACCTATACTGTGTTAGTGCGACGTAAGACCTAATCAATCAATCAACTATGAAACTAGAAAAAAATGCTTTAATACTGATCAAACTTGGCATAAATGTTTACTAAGCCATAGCATTTGTATCTTAATTTCCTGTTACCATGACAACTAGGGGACATTTCAATATCTCTATGATGTGTTTTTTTTTTCCATCAAAGCTGCAAATTCCCAATGGGTTGGGAAAGAGTGAAGGCTTTCAGCGTTGGTTACACGTTACCTTAAGATCGACCTGGTGCCATTTTGAGCCTCTCACAAGTCCAATTTTTTCTTGGAGTTGAGAGGGGCGGCAGTCACCCTTCAAACCCCCGTGCAGAGGAGGGTACCCCCTCTCTTGCACCCGATGTATCTTATAAATAGGGCATGGTTTTCACTATTTGAGGCATCAAAAGGGAGGGTGAAAAGGCGTGAAAACACGTCTGTATGAGGTAAAAGGTAAAACATATATAACAAAAGCACCGCTAGGCGGAACATTATATGCCCGAAAGTGCTTTTTAGTAAGGATGAAACATTTGTAAGACATTACATAAATTAAATAAAATATTACCTCCTTCAAACAGCAATCCTCCAATAAAGTTTGAATATTGTTGGCCAAATGGAACTGAAGTTATACTCTGGAAACTGTTTTCATTTTTGAGGTATTAGTGACATTGAACTTTGACCTTGTGACCCCAAAATCAATAGGGGTCTTCTACTCAATATGGACAATCATCCTATGAAGTTTGAACACAATGGGCCAAATAGAAATTAAATTGACAAATTAACCCATATTCTATACCGTCAGCTTATTCGCCAGCAGTTTAGAACCGTCCATCAGAAGGCGATAGTCGAGATTGCGACAGTGCGATGACGAGAGTGCGACAATGCGATGACGAGAGCGCGACAGTGCGATTACGAGAGTGCGACAATGCGAGAGTGCGACAGTGCGACAATGCGAGAGTGCGACAGTGCGATGACGAGAGTGCGACAGTGCGATGACGAGAGTGCGACAATGCGAGAATGCGACAGTGCAATGGCGAGAATGCGACAATGCGATGACGAGAGTGCGACAATGCAATGACGAGAGTGCGACAGTGCGATGACGAGAGTGCGACAATGCAAGAGTTTGACAGTGCGATGACGAGAGTGCGACAATGCGATGGCGACAGTGCGATAACACTATCGCTCTGTCGTCATCGTACTATCGCATTGTCGCACTTTCATCGCACTGTCGCACTCTCGCCATCGCACTCTCGCATTGTCGTCATCACACTGTCGCACTCTCGCATTGTCGCCCTGTGTATGTTTACGTAAAACTACGATGGCCCTAACGGTATTCCGTACGGAACGAATATGGCACACGTGTGATTTTTTCGGTTCGAATTGAATTTTACTCTGCTCACTTAAACGTATTTATCTCTTACCAAAAATGCGATTAAAAAATAAAAATACCAACGTATACGTCACATATGGATGTTTTTGTACTTAAATAAGCCCGTTTTGCACAACACCGTTGATTTAAAAAAATAAAATAAATAAATAAATAACAACCTAATGACGAAATCAAAAATACACAAGCCGCCATCTTCATCACCATCATCAGCAGCAGCAGCATTATCATCATGTCATTATCATCACAAGTATATAATAAACAAATATTTCAACGAGTTTTTTTTTTAAAATGTATTCTTAACAAATATGTCACCAAATAAGCGCAAAATATATTTCGTGAGTATCGTATTGAAATATCCCTGTAATCAAGAACATAATTGATATGCATCTTGCACTTAAATATGTTTTGTTTATTTCTTGCTGCTTGAACAAAATGATTCCAGGACCTTTAATTAATCTTCAAGATAAACCTTGTCATATTATTATGAGGTGGGAGTTTGAAAAGAAAATCCTATAAGGAATGAAGAAGTTCGGAGTAAAAAATACCAATTTCTCAAAAAGTTCAATGGGGGTATAATTCTGAAAATAGTCTTGCTAGAGTATTGAACCTTCTCACATATGCAGAGTGATAATAAGAAACATACATATGAAGTCTGAAGCAGATACAGAACGAAATAAAGAAGTAATTAAAAAACAACATTTTTTTTCATGAAAATTCTAAGTAATTCTGATAAGTTTTGTGCTAGAGTTGTAAACCTTGTCACATATGATGTGGTTGATGACCAGAAACTAAAATTTTAAGTTTGAAGTAAATACCTTAAGGAATTAGGAAGTTTTAGTGAAAATTCAGTCTATTTGTTGCCAGTCTATTTGTTACTATACATGTTAATGGGATATTTGAAAATTGTTATTTTTGTACTTTTCTTCTTTGTGACTATAAATGGTATCATCATGTATGACAATTTTCAACATAAGAAGTGAAGAAAAAATTGTGCAGAATATCCAGACTGCCATCTATCATATATCCATATATCAAGTTTCATAAAAATATTTCCAGTACTTTTTACGTTATCACTGGATCCGGTTTATGTATTATATATGCATATTTTCAGTCTATTTATTGTCATAGCAACTAGAATTTTCAACATAGGAAAAAAGAAAAAGACGTGCATAATCTCCATACTGCCATCTATCCATATATTAAATTTCATAAAAAAATATTCAAGTACTCATTAAGTTATTGCGGGATCCAGTTTTGTGGACGGACGGACTGACGGCCGTACGGACGGAGGGTAAACCTATAGTCTCATCCGGTTAAATCGGTAGGGGACTAATTAAGTATGCATAAAACGTTGAATTTATCGCATTTCAGTAACCGCGAACAAAAATGATATATACTGTAAGTTCGTTCCATAAACATCTTTAGATGAATCCCGTATTAAGCATACTGAAATGCGATAAATTCTGCAACTCCTGTAGACTTTCAGGAAACGAAACGAGTTCATACTCCCAAGTACATGCGTTAGGTGCAACGTTTTCAGACACATTCGTAGATTTTCCTTCCACTCACCCGATCCCCAAGATGTTAACAAATAAATAGGGTTTCAATGTTGTGATGACACGAAATAAAACGAAAAACGAATTGCCATCCAGATAACCATTTATTCACAGGCATGTAATATGTCTTTCTGCATTTGATGTTTGTTTGTGTGGTAAATTACTGTAAATAAAAGAAAAAAAATACATATAACTTCTTATTATTACAAAACAACGAGATTTCTAAATTGTATGAAAGAATATAATAAATGCGATATTACAGAGCAAACATTACGATATATTAGCATCGAACCCTCATAATATAATCTATTGACATTAAGAATGCGACATTACAATCATGTAGTCTCGATACAAAAATACAAGTACGAACATTTTAGGTACGAAATTCGAGGAAACTTCTAAGTTTCTATTGCAAATTATACGAAGAATGCACACAAAATACGGCTATAAAATGACACATTATATGGTAAACTTCTAAATTATACCATTAATGTTTATAAACTTACGCTGTGAGGCCATAAAAAGATCAAAACATTTGTTAATTTTCACGAGGAAAAAACGGCATGGCTTTAAACGAAAATTTCTTTTAAACGAAAAGTAACGAAAAGAATCAGTGGAAAGTAATAAACGGAAAGTTCCATTACACTCCCCGTCTGATATTTTAGACCAAAAATATCATTATAGAAAATTAAATTCAAAAATGGATCAGCAACCTTAAACCTTATTTACAATAATGGTACAAATACCTTAAAAAATTTCAATTTTTATACATTTACATTAAAATAACATTTCAAACAATTTTCATTCGTTCTAAAGCCTTAAAACATTTTTGTTTTACATATAGTGAAATAAAATTATACAATGCAGTGACTTATTAAATCAATTATTTTTCCTGTCTTATATGCAGCTTATATGAACATTTTTAACT